>NW_008690111.1:0-399 GCF_000695815.1 Acanthisitta chloris | reverse complement strand
ACCCCCAGACCCCCCAGTTTGGGGTACCCGAGGATCTGTCCCCGCAGATGGCACAGAGTCTCTTGCCAGGCCCGTGGGGGGGGCAGGGGGGGCCCCCCCGGATCCCCAGGGGGGGTTTGACGTCGTCGGAGCTGCTGACGGGAGGGAGCCCCGAAACTGGCACCGTCGAGTTGATCTGGGGAGGGGCAAAACAGGGGGGAGAACCCCCAAAATCCACTGGGGACACCCCAACAGCCACTGGGGATACCCCAACAGCCACTGGGGACACCCCAAAATCCACTGGGGACACCCCAAAATCCATTGGGGACACTCCAAAATGCACCGGGGATACCCCAAAATCCACCAGGGATGCCCCAAAATCCATTGGGGATGACCCAACATCCACTGGGGACACCCCAA
>NW_008690110.1:29101-31585 GCF_000695815.1 Acanthisitta chloris | reverse complement strand
CCGGGGCTAGTACGGGGCCTGGCACTGGGCCTGGCTCTGGCTCGGGTCTGGGTCTAGGTCCTGGTACTGGGCCTGGCCCTGGCTTTATCTTGGTCCTGTTTCTAGTTCTGGTTCTGGTCCTGCTTCTGCCCCAGTCCTGGCACTGGTCTGACTCCTGGTGCTAGTCCTGGCTCTGGTCCTGGCACTAATCCTGACAGTGGTCTTGGCACTGGTCCTGGTCCTGGCCTGATCGTGGTCCTGGCACTGCTCCCTGCCCTTGTCCTGGTCCTGGTCTGGGTCCTTGTCCATGTCCTGTTCCTGGCCCTTTGCTGGCCTCTCCTGCATGTCCCTGTGTCTCTTGTACTGGAGAGCTCATCCCTGGGGTCTGGGTCCCTGTCCACCTCCTGTTCCTGGCACTGGTTCTGGCCTGATACTGGTCCTGGTCCTGGTCTGGGGCCTGGCGCTGCCACTAGTGCTGGTCCTGCTGTGGGTCCTGACCTGGCCCTGCTCCTGCACCTGGCCCATCTCTCGTGCCCCTTCATGGCCCCAGGGCAGTGTGTGGCTCTGCCCCTCAGCACTGGCACTGCCTGCTTAGCTCTGCTAACCCCCTCAGCTACTCTGCACTGCCCTGGGTGCCTGAGCCCTGCCCTGCCCTACCCCGGGTGGTTCCAGCAACACACAGACTCTGGCACAGCCTTAGGGATCGCCGTGTTTTGGTGGATGGTGGGTTGTCCCCTCCTTCCGTGTCTGATGCTGCCTGTGGGGCCTCCAGCACATCTCCCACTGAGTCCTCTCTGCTGCCACACCATCCGGGAAGAGCCTGGTGGTGCTTTTGTCCCTCCTCGTGTCCTGCTCCTGTCCCCCAGGAGCTCCCTGGAGAGCAGCTGAGTGTTTCCCTGCTCCTGTTTGCATGGGGAAGGTGCTGTCATAGGATCACAGAATCCCAGAGTGATTTGGGTTGGAAAGACCTTAAAGCTCATCCCATTCCACCTCCTGCCATGGGCAGGGTCACCTTGCACTAGCCCAGATTGCTCCAAGCCCCATCCAACCTGGCCTGGAACACTCCCAGGGATGGAGCAGCCACAGCTGCTCTGGGTAACCTGTGCCAGTGTCTCACCACTCTCACAGTCAGGAATTCCTTCCCAATATCCCATCTATCCCTGCCCTCTCTCAGTGGGAAGCCATTCCCTCTTGTCCTGTCACTCAAGTTCCTTGTCCCAAGTCCCTCTGCAGCTCTCTTGGAGCCCCTTTAGGCACTGGAAGGGGCTCTAAGTTCTCCCTGGAGCTTCCCCAGGCTGAACAATACACCCGAGTGGGAAGATCTGCTCCTCCTGTGGAGCTGTGACACACTTCTGGTATCCAGGGCAATCTGCATATCCAACCTCACTCTGAGCTGGCAGCTCCAGGGTCTGGCTACTTGCAGCTGGGGTGTTCACAGTGGATGTTCTTCCACTGTAAATGCACTTTTATCCATTAATAGCAATTTCTCCATTTCTTAATTCCTCTTTCTTACTAGCAATTTCTCCATGGTTGTTGCTTCCAGCTCATTCCATTAATATTCCTTTGCCACCTCTTCGGTTTCTGCCTCCTAATTCATCATAACTTGCCCTCCTGTATATTTAAATCATCACTAGGATTTTTTTCAGCTACTTGTGTGGCTTCTGCATTGGATTCTCTAAGGCATTCTGTGTTTTCCCTTTGGCAGCTTGTTGGGAATGAGAGTGAACAACGTTTATGATGTGGATAACAAGACATACCTCATTCGCCTCCAAAAGTAAGAGCTTGGGATTTCTATATATGAATATGAGATTTTTGTACCTGTGGTAATTCCTGTTGATGGAAATGTGACTGTTCTGACTAGTTTTCAGTTAAATTCCATTGTTTTTGGATAAAATGCAGTGATTTTCCCCAAAAAAACTCTTGGGAAATGGGATATGAAGCGTGAAACTGCAGAGAGCACTCTGTGCACTAGTGGGTGGTGGAGGGTTGGCTGCTCATGTGGCAAGTGCCTTTGGAATCATAGAATATGCTGAGCTGGAAGGGATTCCACAAGGATTTGGAGTCCAGCTCCTTCATTTTGCCCACAGACCTGACTGCAAGGCCACACTGCTGCTGGAATCTGGGATCCGCATCCACATGACAGAGTTCGAGTGGCCAAAGAACATGATGCCCTCAAGCTTTGCAATGAAGGTAAACTCACCTTCAGGTTCCTTTTCAATAAGGTGGCTGGAAGTCAGGAAGGAATGTTCATGGTCTGTCCTTGGAGATTAGAAAATAGTGGATTTTCCCAGTGAATCCTGATCAAACAGGTGACTGAAAACAAGGGAAGGGGAAACGTGGATGTGGGGTCACATTGTTGATGTTCAGTGCCTGAAACAGTGGATATTAAAATGTGTAAAGACTAATATTAACCAGCTGGATGTTTCCTGCACCACCCAGACCCTTTGGAATTTTGTTCCAGCAAATTCCATGTCATTGCAGTTGGATTGTCTGAATTTTTAGGCC
>NW_008690110.1:15142-29079 GCF_000695815.1 Acanthisitta chloris | reverse complement strand
GGGGGTCCTGCTGGACTTTGGGGGTTCAGATCTTACTGCAGGCTGAGTTAGGCTGTTAGGCTGAGTTCCTGCAGGTAGATCCACAGGGACACAGCCTGGGCACTGACACACATGGATGTGCTCCTCCTCTGGGTGCAGCCACATGGAGATAACTCAGCAGAGATTCTCCAGGGTGGATTTCACAGCCTATATGGATGCAGGGATAATCCCAGTTCTCTTGGCAAAATAAAGCCTTTACATTTTAACCAGCTGCTCCAACAAATAGCAGGTTTTAATGGAAAAATACCTTAAGAATTGGGAGTAATTCTATCCCCTGTAAATATCAAGGAATTATTTGGCTAAGAACAAACATTTTCACTCTGAGGATGTTTTTATTAGATAAGAAGTGATTGGTTTCACCTGAAGACTCTCCAGCCAAGACATTTTCAGGGTGGGATGTCACA
The DNA here is from genome assembly GCF_000695815.1 of Acanthisitta chloris. Classification (NCBI taxonomy): domain Eukaryota; kingdom Metazoa; phylum Chordata; class Aves; order Passeriformes; family Acanthisittidae; genus Acanthisitta; species Acanthisitta chloris. Next base: position 28,636 of record NW_008690110.1, on the reverse strand, counting down.
GCAGGTGTGTTTGCAGCATTCCAAAGGCATTTTCCTCCCTGGCAGTGTCGGAAGCATCTGAAGACCAGGAGACTTGTCAGTGTGAACCAACTGGGCATAGACAGAATCGTGGACTTCCAGTTCGGCAGCGACGAAGCTGCTTATCATGTGATCGTTGAGCTGTATGACAGGGTGAGTGCAGAGCTCCAGGGCTGTGTTCTGGGAGCAGGGACACCAAGGTGGCCTTTCCTCATGGTCCCTGTGCCCTCAGGGGAACATTGTCCTCACTGACCACGAGTACATCATCTTGAACATCCTGAGGTTCCGCACAGATGAGGCTGATGACGTCAGGTTTGCCGTTCGGGAGCGATACCCAGTGGACAGTGCAAAGGCTTCTGCACCTCTGCCAACCGTGGACAGGTAGTTCCACTCCCATGGTGTCTTTATTGGAATAAATATTTATTTATTGGAATAAGCCCAGTTTTCTTGGAGCTGTGAGAAGTTTTGTATATGGCTGTTTTTAATCTCCTTTTCACACTGAAATTGTTTTGTAGCTTCTAAGCAATACAATGTTGTTTTGAACCACATTATTCTTTGGAATTGCAACTCTTCCTTGACACATTATTTTCTGGAATTTCAGCTCTCCATTGTCTTTCACAGGTTAACAGAAATCATCTCAAATGCACCCAAGGGGGAACAACTGAAGAGAGTTCTTAACCCACTTCTTCGTGAGTAACTGGTGTTTATTAGAAAGTAAAATGAGGTCAATCAATGTACATTTTGTTTTCATGATGCTGAAAGTATGAATAACTTTTCAGAGAATCATGGAATGGTTTGGGTTGGAAAGGACCTTAAGGCTCATCTCATCCAACCTGGCCTGGAACACTCCCAGGGAGGGAGCAGCCACAGCTGCTCTGGGCAACCTGTGCCGATCCCTCAGCAGCCTCACAGGGAGCAATTCCTTCCCAGTATCTCATCTATCCGTGCCCTCTGGCAGTGGGAAGCTCCTGTCCCTCCTAGTCCAAAGTCCCTCTCCACTTCAATCAGCCTTTTTTTAATGTTTTTCATGGCAATCTGCTTTTAATTATTGTTGGGAAAGTTCCGCTCGGGGAAGCAAGCGGCCGATTCAGTGTGAGTGATAAAGCAAGCTCCAACTTTATATAAGAGCCTGTATAAAAAAAACAGGCTCTTTTTTATACAGTGCATGACAAGCATATAACTATCAATCATTTATAATTGGCTAAGCTCTAAAGATAGCATTCAGGTACTCTCCCTACTTGTGGTTACAGCTGCAAGGATTCTTTCTTACTTTCTCAGGCTTGGCTGCATTCTTAGCTGTTTGTCTCAAACTTGTCTCACCCTCAAGGACAATTTGCCCCTGCCTTCTGCCAAGTTAAGTTGCCTTCTGCCAAGCTGAGTTACTCCCTATCTATATATGTTACAATCTCCAGAGCCTTGCTTGTACGGTGCATTCCCAGGACTGTGTCCATGCATTCCCAGGACTGTGTCCTTGCTCTTTTTAGCCTTCCCCAGGTGTGTTCCCAGGACTATGTCCCCGCTCTCTTAGCCATTCTCCAACAATTCCCCCTTTTTCTTTTTGTACAAGCAAGGCTCCATGGGTTACATTTGTATACTTTCTTAGTTTACAAGACAACTATGCCTATTATTCACTTTAGCATTACCTAAGCTCTAAAGGTTACATTTATATACGAGGAAATAACTTCTAATTACCTAAGCTCTAAAGGTTACATTTATATACGAGGAAATAACTTCTAATTACCTAAGCTCTAAAGGTTACATTTATATACAAGAAAATAACTTCTAATGCTGCAGGACAACTAAGTTCCTGAGGCCTACCTCTTAGTTCCCATAGACCTTTGCTCGACTCTTGCTCGCACAATGCTCTCTGGGGGCTGTGCCCCTGTTCCCTTAGCCATTCTTCAACAAATTATGTCTGAAAACCAACAAACCCCCCAAGCCTTGGGAAGCAGAGTAGATGTTTTGGATCCCAAGCCATGTGCCAAGGGATGAGCCTGGCCATGGTGCTGCAGTGAGGGGACCTGAGAGCAGCTCTGTTAGAGCTCTGACTTGGTGCATTTTGGCCCATCTTGTCTTCAGTGGGACCACATAGGAGGTGTAAGGGTAAAGTCAGTTTTTCCTGACCACAGAAGCAAATTTGGCTTAGGTGACATGATTGGAACTAGTTTGGTTTCTCCTGCTGACCTGACAATGCTGATCAAGTAGAGAGTCTCCTGGTAGGCACTCCTGAACAGCTCAAATCACACAATTTGCAGACCTCAGCTTTACTTTCCTCATCTCTTGATCTCTTTTTCACCACCCTTGTCCCTCTCATTCTCCACCCCATTCTCCTCCTAAATAAACAACTCATTGCTAATTACTGTCCCCCACTGATGCCAGTTTTGTGTATCCATACTGGAATTTGGTGTTTCTGACCCTGTCACCTAGGAAAGCTTAGCCTTACATGGTGTTACTGCTCTGGTTCCCCAGACACAGCTGCTCTACCCCAAAACTTCCACAATTCTTCCCTTCAGTTACTGTGGGGGTTTGGCTGTTTCTCATCCCACTCCTCTTTATCCACCCAAAAAATCCAACCATCCCTCTTGTCCCTTCTTGGATTTTTGGTACGTCTCATGCTGGTAACCCTCATGTCTAGCAGTTTCTCGTGTTGTGTCCTGTAATTCCTCATGTCCCATTCCCTAGGTTTATCCTCAGGCCAGTACCTGCTCACCAGCTCAGTTAGATTATCCCAGAAGTCTCAGTCCTAGCAGTTGGACATTCTGGAGACTTCTCATTACTAAGATATTTCATGGCCTGGGTTGGGTTTTCCTTCCATATATTTACCAAACCTCTTTCTGAACCTCTGTGAACTTGTGGTATCTGTTGAGTTGTGATGAGGAGTTCACTTGTTTCCATGTCACATGACAGGTCACCTGAAATTCATCTCTCCAGTCTTTCCTGGTGTCCTTGTATTGGATTTGAACAGTTGCTTCTTATTTACCAATTAATTGTATAAATATTAGTAATTTCTGGTCTGTTTCCAACCCACTGCATAGCCCACACAGTCATTCCTTGTGTGAAATCTGTTCCAAGCCTGGGATGATCCTTCTTGCCTTTCTCTGTGCCTTTTCTAGCTTTTCTATTGTGAGACATGGGGAGTAAATGTGTGCACAAGACTCACAGGGGAAGTGCTCCATGGATCTGTACTGTGGCATGGATTCCCTCGTTCTGTTCACTATTCCATGCCTAATTCCCAACACACAGCTTGACTCCTGTGTCCATTGACAATGGAGCTTGGGCAGGTCTTGCTCCCAGGTGGAAATGACCATCCACATAGGTAGGATGATCTTTCCTTATGTGGATTATTTAATAATGGTTTATTTTATGCTGTTTTACAGTGAGTTAATGTGTCAGTTCTTTATCCAACCTCTCCCTACTGCTCCATCTCCTCCAGTTCTTCCCAGCTGCTGTTGTCTTTGTTTCTTGGATGAGTTGTGTTCCATCCCAAGGCTTTGCCCTTGCCCTTTGTTCCTCTTCCCAGCTCATTTGGGTCCCTATTCCTCAGCTCCCTTTGGAGCTCAGCTTTCCTCTCCTCCCCACAGGAATCATCCTGGCAGTTCACACCTCCTCCCTGTTTCATGGTTTCCTAGTATGTTAAGGAGTTGGAATGGACCTGTTTGTTCCCTGCCTTCCAGCCACATTGCAATCCAGGCAGTGCCTATCCTGTTCTCCAGTGGCAACTTATTTTCTTCTCCCAGAGTTTTGGGATGAGCTAAGTGCTCTCTGGAAATCCAGGCAGACCTTGTCCTTGTGACCTCCCATGTCTTTGGGCTTTGGAACTGTCTTGTAGGATTGTGTTGGAAAATACAAACTGTGCTTGTTCCTGGCTCTTCTGTTTCCAGTGCAAAGCCCTTTGCTCGTTTGAATCGTGAGCCTGATGGGAGTTGATGGTTTTCTACTCCACTTTTAGCCCCTCCAGTGCATTAACCTCCTTGTGCCCCTGCTGCTGAGGCAGGAGAAGAGTTTGGCACCTCCGTCCTTGAGTCCTACTGAAGTCCTGCCTGAGCTGCTGCTTGTTTTTGCCTCTTGGATCCATCACCTCTTCTGACAACTGGATTTGAGGCCTGTTTGCTGACATGCTGCCTGCAGAGAAACGTTTCAGCGAGAGCTTCCCTGGGCCCTTCCCTGTGGATGAAACTCCAGATGTGAATTTAATCCTCCTGCTCTTGTCATATCCTTGGTTGCTTCCTGAACCTACTGCTTCCTGCAGGCTTCCTGCATATTATCCATCTGGAAAAGGCTTTATTATTCATCCTGATGTGGTTTTATTCCAGATTTTCTAAAGATTCATTTTGTTGCTGTGTTTTGCATTCACCTCCCAGAGTTTGGTCTCACATTTCCCACAGCTTCAGATAAGGTTTTGCTTGTAATAATTTCTCTTATTCTGATGTTTGCTCATGCCAACTGTCCTTGGATTTGTCTGGAATGCCTTGAAATAAGCTCTGAACCTCCCAAACAGGATCTTTAAATAGCTTTCAGCTTTTTTTACACAATTACCTTTTATTTCTTCTCTACATTTCTTTCCTTCTAAGAAGCTTCTTTGCTTTGTCTCCTCTTCCCTTTTGAGCTGTGGATTCCTGTAGGAGATTCCTTGAGCTGGCAGAGATCCAGATGAATTTTAGTGTCACACTTTACCATGCCATGCCATCTCCTCCTAAATTCATGACCACAACTGCAGTTTACAGCTCTGATTGCTGAAACACTTATAGTTTCACCCTAAATCCAAGTTCCAGTGTGAATTTTTCCCAGAGATGAACCTTCTTTATGTTTTTTTAACAGCTTATGGGGCCACTGTCATTGAGCATTGCCTGATAGAAGCTGGATTTTCTGCCTCTGTCAAGATAGATCAACAGTTGGAAAGTAAAGGTGTGTGGGAAATAATCATTTACAGGCTCTGCTACATATATGGTGATTTTTATGTCCATATAGGGACTTTTTTCCAAAGAATAATCCTTCAATAAGTAGTTGTGACCATATGGTTATAATTTTAAATGGTTTTAGGTTGGGGCTCAACATTGTTGCCATTGAAACTCTTGATTAGTGCATCTGTTAATGAAATAACTTGATTAAATGTCAAGTTTCATCCATGATAAATGGTTTTATAGTGAGACATCACCTTACCCATGAGGTGAACTGTGTGTGAAGGGATGTTTGACAAGAATCCTGTATGGAAGAATTGGCATCAAAGCCTTTATTTATAGCACACTGTGGGGATTTGATGAAGCAGCAGCTTTACATTTATTGGGAAACTATGGATTTGGGCAGTAAAGTCAGGAGAGATTTCCCTGCAACCTTATTTTCCCCCTGTGCTTTATATTTGCCATAAATCCAAAGGATTTTGCACTTCTTACTGCATTGTGCTGCTGTAATAAATCAGCTGTGCAGCCAATAACTACTCAGTGCTTCTGGTTTATGCTTTGCCTCTGCAGTTTTGGTTTTATAAAGTGCTGGGATTTGTGGTTTGGGGTTTTTTTCCTCCTGAAACTTGAATAATTTATGTCTTAGAAGCACCTAAATAGGTTTATTATTCATTTCCCAGCAGTAAAATGCCTGCTGAGACCTCTGTAGTGAAGCACCAGGGCTGAAATACCTCTCCTGTTTTACTTTTCTCCTCAGAGAACCTTGACAAAGTGTTTGCAGCTCTGGAGAAAGCAGAAGAATACATGACACTGACTGACAACTTCAGTGGGAAGGTGAGTTTGGAGTGGGTTGTTGGTTGTTTGGAGCTGCAGAATTAAACTGTTAGGCAGGAATTTTTCAGGAGGGGCTTGTTCCTGGTGTTTCAGCTCTGCATTTGATTCTGTGAGCTCTGACTCCAGGTGGAGCTAGGGAATACAAATCACTTCCCTGCATGGGATGTGCAGCAGGGAAATAACTTACAAGCAGATTATATACACCCCGTGAGAATTGTACTGGTGTTTGGATAAGTTCTTTACTCAATTCTGCACACAAACTCTGCAGTTGTGTCATAAGCTGTAGAAGAGTCCTGGGGGTTTTAAGAAGTTCATCTCTTTTCCCAGAAGAATCACAGAATCCAGTTGGGTAAGACTTCTGAGATCAAGTCCAACCTATGCTCTAACACCAAACTTCAACTAAACCATGGCAGTGAGTGCCATGTCCAGTCTGTCCTCAAATCCCTGCAGCAATGGTGACCCCACCACCTCCCTGGGCAGCACATTCCAGTGTCTAGTCACCCTTTCCATCATGAAATTCTTCCTCATGTCCAAGAAATTGGACTCAAGACAAGCAGTGGTTAGGGCTTTACTCAGCCACTTCTCCCTGCCAGAATGATCTACTGTCTCCTGCTGATCAGTAGCTTACACCTAAAGCTTATAACTGAGATCCTTTCCACAGGCAAATGACAGCTCTGTATCCTTTTAGGGTTATATTATCCAGAAGAGGGAGAAAAAGCCAAGCCTGGAAGCAGACAAACCACCAGAAGAGATCTACACGTAAATATTTGATGTATTTCTTTATTTCTGCTAACAGAAATTAGTTTTCAGGTGATAATATCCCATGTGTATTTTACAGATATGAGGAATTTCATCCTTTCTTGTTTTCTCAACATTCAAAATGTCCCTACTTGGAATTTGACTCATTCAATAAGGTACAGTGCTTTTGCTGATGCTGTACTTAAGTGTTTTCATTGATGCTGAAATGAGTGACTAAAACAGAGTGCAGAGGTTGTTAATGAAAACATAGACCGTAGAAGAGATGATTAATTGTATTTTATGGAGAAAGGCCAATTCAAACACAGCCTTCAGGCCCCTCTCAGTGAGATCCTGGAGCTGTGGCACTCACTGGAGCTGTGGGGAAGGTGAATGTTGTCAGTCCTGGTCAGTTTGTTAGTGGAGAGGTTGATGCCTCAATCCAGCCTGGCCTGGAACACTCCCAGAGATAGAGCAGTCCCAGCTTTTCTGGGCAGCCTGTGCCAGTGCTTCACCACCTTCACAGGGAAGAATTCCTTCCCAGTATCCCATCTAGCCCTGCCCTCTTGTACTGCCACTCCAGGCCCTTGTCCAAAGTCCTTCTGCTGCTCTCTTGTTGGCTCCTTCAGGTACTGGAAGGCCACAATTAGGTCACCCTGAAGCTTCTCTTCTCCAGGCTGAACAATCCCAATTCTCTCAGCCTTTCCTCACAGAGAGCTGCTCCATCCCTTTAATCATCTTGGTACTCGCCCTGGACTCACTCCATTGTCCACAGTCTCTCTGATGATCTAAACAGCCTAAAAACTTCCTCAGCTTGTCTTTTAAGCACAACTGGAGCACCAGGAGCAGTTCTTACACATACTTGTGGGTCTTTGTGGTTTTTCAACTGACCTAGTGAAGAAGCAGGAATTCAAGGCAGACACATCTGTCATTGTAACCATTTAATCTGAATCAGACCAGCTTCTTTTTCATCATGGGCCACAGTTTGACCACTTATTTTCCTGTGCATAAGTCCTGGTTTGCAGTGAGACATATCCTGAACTCATGGGAAGGTAAATGGAGGAAGCTCCTCACCATGTTTTAACCTCTATTACCTCTTTTAGTGCTCTGCAGCCACTTCTCTTGAGCAGACCCTCCTTTGCCTACTTGTTGCTGGTCTAACAGTGCAGCTTGGAGCTTCTTAACACTGGTTTCCTCTTGCAGGCCACAGACGAGTTCTACTCCAAGCTGGAGGGACAGAAGATTGACCTGAAGGCCTTGCAGCAGGTGTGCTCTCCTGCAGGAGTTGGGCAGCTGGGGTGGCTCCCTGAGCTTCAGAGGCTTCATTTGGTTCTTGCAGGGATTAGGTGATGCCATTTGTGTTTATAGTTTTTTCCATCTTATTTTTGAAAGGAAAAACAAGCATTGAAGAAACTTGAGAATGTCCGTAGGGATCACGAGCACAGACTAGAAGCTCTGCAGCAAGCTCAGGTGAGACAGATGGGTGGGTTTAACTAAGATGATGTGTAATCATAGATTTTCAGGCTGGTTTGGGTTCAAAGGACCTTAAGGACCATCTCATTCCACCCCCTCCCATGGGCAGGGACACCTTCCACCAGCCCAGGTTGCTCCAAGCCCCATCCAACCTGGCCTGGAACACTCCCAGGGATGGAGCAGCCACAGCTTCTCTGGGCAACCTGTGCCAGTGTCTCACCACCCTCACAGGGAAGAATTCCTTCCCAATATCCCATCTAAGCCTGCCCTCCTTCACCTTAAGGCCAGTCCCCCTTTCTGGACCACGTTAGGTCTCAGAATGAATCCTCCTGTTGCACTGAGCCCCTCAGGGACCTGCCCAGTGGGGCTGTCCTTCTATAGGAGTGCTTCATACCTCTCTTCCCGAAGTTTTCTTATGCTGCTGTGCTTGCAGGAGTCAGGTTGGCCATAATCCCATGCAATCAATTCCATTCTTGGATTGACCTCAACCTGAGTTATTACTATTATATTCTAAGCTATTGCTGAGTGTGTGTTTAGCTTCAGTGGGTCCAAACCTTCTCCCTTCCTTAAGGAAGCTGATAAGCTGAAAGGAGAACTCATAGAGATGAACCTGGAGGTGGTGGATCGAGCCATCCAGGTGGTTCGGAGTGCCTTGGCCAACCAGATCGACTGGACGGAGATCGGAGCCATCGTCAAGGAAGCTCAAGCCCAGGGAGACCCTGTGGCCAGTGCCATCAAGGAACTAAAGCTTCAGACAAACCATATCACGATGCTCCTGAGGTAAATACATGATCAGTGGCTTTGATCCCCTGATCTGACACTGCATCCGGGTGTTAGGGGTGAAAAAACCCTCAAAAATTTCTTGTTGATAGTTGGAACTTTTGGGTTGATAGTTAGAACTTCAGTTTCTTGTTGAGAGTTAGAACTTTTGAGTGGATAGTTAGAACTTTTGAGTTGGGAGTCAGAAGTTTTGGGGTGATGGTTAGAACTTCAATTCTTTTTTGATAGAGCTTTGAATAGTTTGAACTTTTGGAAATCAAGTTAATTTCTGAATCTTTACTTCCCTCATGGTCAGAAATGTCAGTGCACAGAATAAATTTCTTTTCAGTCAGTTCCTTAAATTGGAAGAATTTGGCTCTTAATGTTTTGCTTTTGTTTACTTTTTTCCCCAAAATTTGGCTGACACCAAGACATGAATGTGAGGCATCCCAAAGCTTTCCTGTGTCTGCACAGGCCATTTCCAGCCTTCATGAGGGAATAAAATGAAGAGCATGTTGCACTAAGGTTAAAACATAACCAGTTCTCTGAATCATGTGATTTTTTAGGAACCCATATGTGTTATCTGAAGAGGAAGAGGAGGATGATGCTGATGCAGAGAAAGAAGAAACAGAAGAACCAAAGGGCAAAAAGAAAAAGAATAAAACCAAAGAGCTGAAGAAACCTCAGAAAAACAAACCCTCCTTGGTTGATCTTGACCTCAGTCTGTCTGCATATGCCAATGCCAAAAAGTAAGATTTTCAGTGGTGGTAGAAATGTCTGTGTTTGCAGTTGTTGGGGATGATATTGCAGGAGAAAGGACTTTGAGGTATGTTGTTAACCACTGAAATGGGCATCTTGCCCCAAGCTCCAAGATGTGCATTTCCTTGGCCCAACCCTCAGTGGTGCAGAGCAGTCACATTAATTTAGAGGCCAGTTCTGCATGGTGACACTTGGAACAAACTGCAGAGGGCTGTGAGAAGCACATCCTGAAGCTGAGTGAGTGTGCTTGGATTGCAGAGACAGACACAAGTGTGTTTCACAGGTACTATGATCACAAGAGACATGCAGCCAAGAAAACCCAGAAGACAGTGGAAGCTGCAGAAAAGGTATTTTCCCTTGGTTTTTAGAAGGTATTTAAAGCAAAATCCCTGTCATTGATTAGTGGACAATACCTGGTCTGAGTAGCCCTAATGAGACATAAAAGGGAAAAATAAGCAACTGGGGTTGTTTTAGCCTTGAGCTTTAAGCTCAACAGAGGATTACAGATCCTCTTGTTTCCACCAGTGGCATGGGAATATCAAAACAGCTGGAGATATTGACAGACCAGGACTTAGGGAGTGAAAATCATTGGAAATCCTTATGAATTGCTGATGATTCCGGGGCAGCTCTGCGGGGTGGAGGTTCTAGGGCAGCTCTCTCCCATGGGCATGCAGGGCTGTGCACAGCACTGTGAAGAGCCTGTGCCCTGATAAATCCAGAGCCACTTCCTACTGACTTTCCCGCTGTTCAGTCAGCAGTTTGTGATTCCTTCTGGATTGTGGTTGTGTTTTCTGTCCCAACAGGCATTTAAATCAGCTGAGAAGAAGACAAAGCAGACGCTGAGGGAAGTTCAGACAGTCACCACCATCCAGAAGGCCAGGAAGGTCTATTGGCAAGTACAGACTCATTGTCCTTATGTCCTTACTATGTCAGGCTGAGCTTTCCCTGGCTTAGAAGTGGAGCTAATTAGGGTTTCTACACCTTGTACTGAGGCCCCTTACAGCTGCTTCTTACAATCACAGACTCCCAGAATGGTTTCCAGGGATAGCAGTGGCTGCTCCATCCCTGGGAGTGTTCCAGGCCAGGTCGGATGGGGCTTGGAGCCACCTGGGCTAGGGGAAGGCGTCCCTGCCCATGGCAGGGGGTGGGATGAGATGGTCCTTAAGGTCCCTTCCAACCCAAACCACTCTGGTATTCTATGATTTAAAAGAAAACAAACTCCCAAAGCTTTTCATAGTCTAATACCTGAATTATTAACATAATAACAATTAGGAGGACTATGTGGTGATTGTACTTCTTGTTCCACCTCACAGTACTATTGGTAGTTGTAGTTGTCCTGCTCCATGTTTCTGTGCCTGCGGCTTGTGGATGGGAATTTCTTTGCAGTGTTCTTTCGGAGATGGCTGTTCTCAGAGTTTGTTATAAAAACCCACCTGTGTTTGTCCTGGTAGTCCCAGGTGTTTCTCACAGCTTTGCTGTGCTTGGACAGGTTTGAGAAGTTCCTGTGGTTCATCAGCTCTGAGAACTACCTTGTTATTGCTGGGAGGGACCAGCAACAGAACGAGCTGATTGTCAAGCGTTACCTCAGACCAGGTGAGTCCAGTCACGTGCAGTGGGGGGGGTTCTTGCCTAGTTTCCAGTTTTGTAGATGCCCAGGAGTGACACAGGAAGGTCTGTCTGTCCCTAAGTTGGGTCTTGGGTCAAAAGGGACTTTGATGAGTCTGAGCCCCTCTGGTGCTGTGTGAGTGGGATGGATGGACTCCCCTCAGGATCAAAGGAGCTGATTCTCCCTGAGGCACTTGGGATAAAAGGTTTCTGTGTCCTCTTCCCATCCTGCTCCTGCTGTTTCCAACTAGTGTGAGACCTCCCCTTTGTCTCAAGGGAGGTCTGTGGTTACCACGTGTGGCTGATCCAAGTCACCTCTTTTCCAGGGGACATCTACGTCCATGCAGATCTCCACGGAGCCACCAGCTGTGTCATCAAGAACCCCTCAGGTACCTGCTGTGGGGCTGCTGCAGGGACCTCTGGGAGCCTAGGGACACTGACCTGGCAGTCTGTGCTGTGTGCCTGATCCCAGCCCAGCAAACTGCCTTCCCCCTCCAACAGATGCTTCCCTTGGGACTTGAGCAGCATCAGTCCCTCATGGAGAGCTCACACACAGGATTAGGGCACGTGTGGGGGTTGTAGGATGTGATCTGTGTGTGGATCACATCCCTGAGGTGCTGGGGGTTACTTTCCAGGTGAGCCAATTCCTCCCAGGACCCTGACAGAGGCAGGAACGATGGCTCTGTGCTACAGTGCTGCCTGGGATGCTCGTGTGGTCACCAGTGCCTGGTGGGTCTCCCACAACCAGGTAAGGACACCTGGGCATGGGCTTTGCAGGCAGGACACCTGAGGGAGTTGGGATGTGACACTTTGCCAGCAAATTGTCTCTGTGTGGGAGCTGACAGATGTGGGTCAAACTGCTGTGTAACTTGAGTGTAAGAGGTTTTGGTGGATTTATTTTCTGAATAACGAGATGAATTTTCAGTTACTCCTTTAAGACTTCTAAAATAAAGTGTTGGTAGTGTGTGATTGGATCAAAACATCCTTTAGGAAACCTCTCTGCAAGGGAGAGGAGGAACCCCTTGGAGATAGAGTCCTGCAGAGCTGTTCCCAGGAGTTAACCATGCAGTTTGCTCTTGTGGGTGCTGTTACCATGTGATTTGGGCCTTCTAGAATTATAGGATATTAAGGGGTTGGAATGGAGCTTAGAGATCATTCTGTGACAGATATTTTTATAGTCTATCATGATTTTGTTTTAGGTTTCCAAAACTGCCCCCACAGGAGAATATCTCACTACTGGGAGCTTCATGATCCGAGGTGAGACATGAGGGAACAGTGGGAATGGGATGTTTCCTCTGGACTTGCTGTGGTGTCCTGCAGCAGCAGCAGCCTCCTGAGCTGCTCCCCTCACTGTGGCAGCCCCCAGATCCTGCTCTTCTGCCCAAAATCTGTTGGGAATGGCTTAGGCTGGGTATTAGGCAGCTGCAGCAGCATTTCCAGCCAAGCCCTGAGCAGAAGTTCATCAGCTCAACAGCTTTTGAGTCTCTCCTGTTGTCACCCAAGAGACAAAATAAGCCTCAGTGTAATTTTTTGGGTAGCCTAAAGCCTCTAGTAAAAATGAATGTTGGAAGTACATCCTCTAGCACAGCTGATAAACCTCCTCAGGAGACTCTGCCTTTGTTTTTCAGGGAAAAAGAACTTCCTTCCCCCTTCCTACCTGATGATGGGCTTCAGCTTCTTGTTTAAGGTACAGCTTTTCCCAGGCAGCTCCTGCAATGTGTTTGGAGATGTAGGAGGCTTATTTTCTGGGTCTTGCTTGTCACTATCTTCCTAATTACTTCTTTTCCCACTGGGATCATCCCATAAAACATGTCTTGCTGGAAATGCCTCTGTTTTCATTCCCATCTCTCCCCAGTGTGTCTGAATTGAACACACTCTGCACATTCCTACCTGTGCCAGGTTGTTATCTCAGCTCTGTCTGGAGCTTGTGTCTGTGTGTCACCTTGACTTCTTAGCTTCTCAGGCTTGGGTTGAAAGGTGTTGGTTTAGTTTTCTTGCCTTTTGATGGCAAAAAAAGTGTTCAAAAGGGAAGAAAGAGCCAAGTCAGGTGTGATTGGAGCAGCGAATGTCACTGGGGCTGGTGTGGGCCTAATGTAAAGGTGTCTCTGTTTTGAGGTGGATGAAAGCTGTGTCTGGAGACACCGAGAAGAAAGGAAGATCAAAGTGCAGGATGAGGATCTGGAAACAGTTTCCAGCAGTGCCAGTGAGCTGGTGGCTGAGGAAGTGGAGCTGTTAGGTACAGTGGGTGGCACTGGGTGCTGGCAGACAGGACCAGCTGGGGTCTGTGTGATCCCTCTGTGATCCCTGTGGATTTTGGATCACAGTGATGGACCAGTTTGGTGTTTCTGACTGTGTTTTCCTCCCCTGTGTGCCCCAGATGGAGGAGACAGCAGCAGTGAAGAGGAAAAAGCTG
>NW_008690110.1:14523-15123 GCF_000695815.1 Acanthisitta chloris | reverse complement strand
GGATGTGGAAGCCACACCTGAGAGTAACCGTGATGAGGGTGTTGCTGACCTGGACCAGGAAGAAGGAAACACACCTCCTGCTCCAGAGGCTGACTCTGAGGAGGAGGATGGAGAATCTGAAGATGAAGGCGAACATCCTGAGTCAAAGAGTGAAGTGAAAGAGGAAGAGGTGAACTACCCAGACACAACCATCGACCTGTCACACCTCCAGTCTCAGAGGTGAGTGAAGCAGTAGCTGTGCTGCTTGCAGCAATGGGGACACCTCTGAGGGGCTCCACACTGCCAGAACAAGGGCTGGGATGAGTTGCCATCACTTCTTTCCATGCTCAGCAAGCCTGTTCTGTGGGAATGCTGCTCCATTCTCCCCTCAGAGCTGTTCCGACCTGGGAAGCCAAGCCCCAAGCTGTGTCTGCTCTGCCAAGCTGGTGGAGAGCTCCTGCTCTGCAAGTGGCTGTGAGATGAGCTCCTCTCCCTGCTGTCCCTGGAAGTGGCACCCCTTAGAGAGTGGAAATAGATGGGATTGAGTGGGTGGAAGGGACAGCTGTGCAGGGAATACCCAGGCTGGCTTTGCTGCTTGTGTGTACATGAGATCTGAAGACC
>NW_008690110.1:13001-14476 GCF_000695815.1 Acanthisitta chloris | reverse complement strand
TCCATCCACCAAAGCTGGGATTTTCAAGAACTAGGAAGCTGAAAGTGGTACAGCAAAGTTGCCCATGGCTGATGTGTCCATGGTTGAGTTGCTCTATATCTGTTGATGAGCTCCATCTCCCCACAGATCCCTGCAGAAAATCATCCCCAAAGAGGAAGAATCCAACCTGGTAAGGTCCCAGCTTGGATGTTTGGCACAGAGCAGTGGGAACTGCTGCTGGGCAGGGTGTGCACTAACTGCCTTTCACTTCTCAGAGTGACAGCAAGGCCCAGGGGCGAAGGCATCTCTCTGCCAAGGAGAGGAGGTGAGAGCCAGTTTGTGTTCTAGAGAATCCCAGAATGGGTTGGGTTGGAAGGGACCTGAGAGACCATCTTGTTTCATGCCCTGCCATGGGCAGGGACACCTTCCACCAGCCCAGGCTGCTCTAAACCCCATCCAACATAGCTTGGAACACTCCCAGGGATGGAGCAGCCACAGGGATGGGCAACAGTGTTTGCAGTGGGATGAGGTTTCCTCCCCAGGACCTGAGCACAGGGCATGGCTTACCTCCCAGTCTGGGCTGGTCAATGCCCACTGTCTGTCCTGCACATCCAGTGTGGGCTGCTGCCTCTGTCCTTTGGGCTGTGAACACTTTCTTATGTCCTTGTTTTACTGAGGAGCTTTGTTTCCAGAGCATATGCTTCAGGTTCTTCTGTAGCTCCATGCCATGGAAGCAGGGTGGGAATGCTGTCAGGAGAGCAGCAGCCTCTCTTGTCACAGCTAGAGGCAGTGTGTCCTGCTTGTTTTCCTCAGAGAAATGAAGAAAAAGAAGCAGCAAAACAACCCTGAGAACTCAGAGCTGTCTGAAGAGAAGCAGAAGGACACAGAGACACAAACTTCCAGTGCTCCCAACAAGGCTGTGCCAGCTCCTCAGCCCATCAAGAGGGGCCAGAAGGTGGGCAGGAACCGGGTGTACCCTGAAAGCAGAGACAGATCCCAGATTTCCATGGCTGCCTCATAGTTTTAGACTCTTGATGGTGCTTGAAGTGGTTTCAGGGTGCTGGTGCTGGTCTGCTAGCATGGAGCACACTGTGCTTTCTTCACTGGAACCAGCCTCTTGGACACTGGTCTGAAAGAGGTTTGGGATGCTGGGAAGGAGAGGTCATGTGGGATCAGCACCAGGTGTTCGTGGATGCAGAACTCCCTGTTTCTGAAGCTGTTGGTGTTTCCTTCTGCAGAGCAAAATGAAGAAGATGAAGGAGAAGTACAGGGACCAGGATGAGGAGGATCGAGAGCTCATCATGAAGCTGCTGGGGGTGAGGAGGGGAATTCTGCCTTCCCCAGGGACACAGTGCCTCAGGTCACTGGCTCTGACCACCTCTGTGTGACCACAGTCTGCAGGGTCCAACAAGGAGGAGAAAGGGAAAAAAGGGAAGAAGGGGAAGACAAAAGAAGAAGCAGCAAAGAAGCAGCAGCAGAAAACCAAGCCCACACGT
>NW_008690110.1:7558-12964 GCF_000695815.1 Acanthisitta chloris | reverse complement strand
CCTGCTGCATGAGGCACAGGACCCAGCCCTGGAAGAGCTGGATGAGAAGGTGAGGAGCAGGATGAGGTGAAGGGCAGAGTGGGAAGGTGAGGAGCAGCACACTGACCTCATCTGTCCACACATCTGTCCCTTGCTGTTGGCTCTCCTGCCACTCTGTAGCTCTTCTGCCAGGGAGGCTGAGCAGCTGCCCATGGTTTTGGAGCACCTGTGGAGAATGCTGTGCCCAATGCCACGACTCAGGGAGCCTGTAGGTTTCCCAAAGCCCTGCAGCAGTGTGTGTGCAGGTCGTGTTCCCAGTACAGCCCGGACTGGGGCTGGCAGGAGTCCCGAGGATCCAGTTCAGTCAACACCTCCCCCTCAGCGGCAGTGTAACCCAACACTCCCAGCTCAGTTGTGAGTCATTATCTCTCAGCCTCATCTTTCCTCCCACCTCGGCGTGTGCCAGGCAAATTAGAGGTTGGAAAGAAATGCTCCACCCCACACCCATCTCAAAATGCTGCTCTTGCCTCTGATTTGAAGTGATTTCAGCTCTCTGCAGGGACAATGTGGATTTCTGGGTGCCGCTGCTAAAAGAATTGATTTTCTCATGGGACAGAGGGTGGAAAAAGCAGCTGTGTGCTCACTCCAGCTCTGATATGGCCTTTGTTTGTGTGTGCAGGAGGAGCAGGACCAGGACCAGCCAGGAGTGGAGGTAAATGTTTGTCTGGCAGCTCCCTAAGTGCTGAGGGCTGTGTTCCTGCTGGGGGGGTGTGGGAACCCTCCAGAAGTCCCTCAGGACTGTTTGAACTTGGTTTAATCAACTCCTTTTCTTCCTGCCCTGCCCATCTCCATGTCCTCCATAAAGCCAGAGGTGGCTGTTTGTCCCTTCCTTCTGCCCCCAGAGGTGCTGCCAGTGGCTCTGGGCTGGAGGATGGCACGAAGTGCAGTGCAGGTTGTTCTTGAGTTTGTTAGTTTATTTACATCTAAAATTGCTTCAGCCTTTCTATAATTAGAGGCTGTGGGTGTTGCCCAAGGCTGGGTCTAAGTCAGTTCCTTTACATTCATTAATGGAGGAGGATAACTGTGTCTGTCAGAGGAAGCTTTGGGTGACCCTGTGAAGATGTAACTACATTTGGGGGTCCCAAGGCTAAGATACATCAAGTGATGGGACCCCTCAGCCCCCAGTGCCACCAGCAGTGAGGCTGGAGGACTGCTGGGTTCAGTGAGGCTCTTTGCCTGCTCAGGATGGTGAGGCCCTGCTGGACTCCCTGACTGGACAGCCACATCCTGAGGACATCCTGCTCTTTGCTGTCCCCATCTGTGCTCCCTACACAGCCATGACCAACTACAAGTAAGTGGCAGCATGTTCTGGGGAGAGGTTTGGTGGCAGCCTGTGTTTTACTCAGAGAAACCTTTTCTTGGACAGGTATAAAGTCAAGCTCACTCCAGGCACCCAAAAGAAGGGCAAAGGTATGGTGTGAAAGCCATGAATGCTTTTTTAGTGCTCTGCCTGGTGGAGCCAGTGTGGTTTTCCGAGCTGTTTCACTCTTCCCTGTGCTTTTACAGCTGCCAAGATTGCCCTGCACAATTTCATGCAGTCCAAAGAAGCAAGTGCAAGGGAGAAGGATTTGTTCCGCAGCGTCAAGGTGAGTCCTCATCCTGCAGAGTCCTTGTGCTGTTGCTTTTTTTCCCAGCAGTGCTGTTTGTCAGTACTGCTGGGGAAGGTCAGAGAAGCCCTGTCCAACCTGGCCTGGAACAATTCCAGGGATGGAGCAGCCACAGCTTCTCTGGGCAACCTGTGCCAGTGCCTCAGCACCCTCAGTGAGATTGGGAGGGACTTTCAAGATCATCTAGTTCCACCCCCTGCCATGGGCAGGGACACCTTCCACCAGCCCAGGTTGCTCCAAGCCCCATCCAACCTGGCCTTGGACACTTCAGGGATGGGAATCAGCTTCTCTGGGCAACCTGTGCTTCTTAGGCTGCGTAGCAGCAGTAGAAGTTGGACCTCAGTGAATCACTGGGGCTTGAGTGTCTGTGTTGTGTCACTCTTGGTCTAAAATAATACATGGCAAAACCAGCATCTTCCCAGAGTCCTTGAGTTTTGGGAGGGGAATTCCTGGGGCAGGTTTCATAGAATCATAGTATGTGAAGGCATTGGAATGGAGCTTAGAGATGATCCAGTGCCAACCCCCTGCCCTGGGCAGCGACACCTCCCACCAGAGCAGGTTGCTCAAGGCTTTATCCAGCCTGAACACTGCCAGGGTTGGGGCAGCCACAGCCTCCCCGGGCAACCTGGGTCCTTCCTCTGGGAGTTTAGGCTGGAGTCAGTGTCCTGTGTCCCTCACCATGGGCTGTCTCCTGCCCCTGTCCCCCAACAAGGTGTTCCCCAGGAGCTGAGGACACCTAACCTCTGTGCTCAGGGCTGAGAGAGGTGTCTGTTAATTGCTTTTCTGCTGTGCTCAATTTCTCCTCTTCAATGTTTTCTAGGACACAGACTTGTCAAGAAATATTCCTGGGAAGGTGAAAGTGTCTGCACCTCATCTCCTGAACAGGAAGAAGAAATGATTCCATGCTGGAGGTTCTCATCCCCAAACCAGCAGTGCAGAACCAGCACCTGGAGCTGGGACAGACAGACACAGCACTGGGACTGCTGTCAATGGGACTGAACTCAGCTTCCACAGTGTCAGGCAGCAAGGACCAGCTCCTGCAGTGTGGTTTAGATGGACTCTGATGCAAACAGCATATAAACATGGAAGTAAATAGTGGCATTGGGGCAGGAATGGCCTCCCAGGCCATTGGTTCTCTTGTTCAAGCACTCATTCCCCTCCACTGAGCAAAGGCCTTGGAATTTGGGGCAGCAAAACCCTGTGGTGCTCACTTTCTTCCTGCCCTTTGCTTCTGGCAGGGCTGGAGCTTCCAGCAGGGCAGTTTCAGGGCAAAATGCTTTGTTTTCCCCAAACATTCCCTTGGCTGGGGAGAGAGGGAAGGTGCAGGCCCAGATCCTGTCCCCTGGAGTACCTCCAGCTCCCATCCCCAGCCCAGCTGTGTGCAGAGCTATTACCTTTGGAGAGGAGGAGGAGCTGAGGCTGAGAGTCAGGATAAACCCCTGGGCTGTGTGAGTGAACCCCAGCTCAGCTCTGAAACCAGGGCAGGATTTACAGGACAGGAATTATTACAGTACAGGAATTGTTCTAAAGTCCAAGTCTTTAATTGCTTTTTGAAGACAGCTTAAAACATGATTCTCCCCTTCCCCACAGCAGCATGGCCTGGCCTTGTCCCCTGTGGCACCTGCTGACATGGAGCTGGATCAGCCAAGGCAGCACAGCCCCTGCCTGTGCCCCCACCCCTGTGAGTCCTTCAGGCTGCTCCAGAGGTAGGAGAGCTCCACAGGTCAGGCCCAAGCTCAAACCCTTTCAGTTCCACTCTCAGGGCAGAATATCTGCTACCTAAAGTTCACAATTGCAATTCCACAACATAAAAGAGTCCCAAAAACCCCAAACTACAGCCAAGCAGAGAGCAGTGGTACTTTAACATCTGCAGCTTTATCACAGTTTATGGACTGACAGTGGACAATTTCCAGCTCCTGCTCCTCTGACCTTAAGCAGAACATTCAGCAGATGCTTTCCTAATGCTGTGGACTACAACAGAACTGGTCACCTGGCACAGAACCTTAAAGCAACACTGCAGAGTTGTGGTGTGCTCAGCATTCCTTGCACAGCCACCCAAGTCCTCACTGGGGATCGCCCCACTTGTATCTCTGTGCACACACCCCTCAGGGTCACCTCGGAGCTGCCTCAGGGTGCTCACCCCCAGCACTACTTCCAGCTCAAGCACAAAGGCTACATCTCCACTTGCATTAAATACATTTATTGCAAACATCTGGACACAAAAATAGGTTCTCTCTAGGCCATTCACATGCAATGGAAAGGCAAGAAGCAACTACCTAGGGACAACACAGAGGGTTAATCTATACACCTTTACTGTTTGCCACACGTGGGAAGAGTGGGAATATCACTCCCTGGAACTGCTCCTGGTGCTGTCCCAGGGCTCAGGAGCCTGAGGTGTTGTTGCTGCCGAAGCGCTGGTTGACGCTGTGCAGCAAGTGCTTGGGGAGGCAATTCCAGGAGCTGGCCAGCATCTCCTTGAAGCAGATCACTGCTTCCAGGCACAGCCTGGAGACACGGAAGAGAGGGATGCTATTAGCATGGAGGAGGCTGCAGAGTTTCTCTGGACAGACAACCTGTGCTGCTTAGGCTGGGAAGGACCATTAGCAATTGAGCCTCGGTGGTATCCCTGAGCCCTGGCTGAGTCCTTACAGCTGTTGGTGAGGGCTTGAGCTCAGCAGCAGTGCCAAATGCATCCTGCTCTAGCCTCACATCCAGCTGCTGCTCTGCCAGCAGTATTTAGAGGAAGAAACGTTTTCAAGTGGTTTAGCAACATAAAAAAATGGGTCTGGTGGTAACCCTGCAACACGTGGCTTAGAATCCCAGATGGTTTGGAAGGGATCTTAAAGCTCATCCAGTCCCACCCCCTGCCATGGGCAGGGACACCTTCCACCAGCCCAGATTGCTCCAAGCCCCATCCAACCTGGCCTGGAACCCTCCCAGGGATGGAGCAGTCACAGCTTCTCTGGGTAACCTGCGCCAGAGCCTCAGCACAGCCAACAATTCCTTGCCAATGTCTCAGCTGGTGACAGGACAGTTTGATGTTGAAGTTTTGCTTTCTTACCTTACAAGAGATCTTGGTTGTAGGAAAAACACAAGGATTTCATTACTGTGAGCCTGAGGAGGAGAGAGAGTGGAGTTTGGTCATGTGGATTCACAGTTACAGCAGGAGCCAAACCAGCCTGTGCTCACACAACCAGACTAGTTTGGGTTGGAAGGACCTTAATGCCCATCCCATTCCAGCCTGTGCCATGGGCAGGGACACCTTCCACTAGAGGAAGCCTTCAGGCATCTGCACTAGACATGAGCAAACCATTCACCCCTCAGGCTCTGTTTATGCACCTCTGTAATCCCCACAAGACTCCAACCCCCTCACACTCTCAGGACTGACCAAGCCCCACAGCTCCCATGGAAAAGAAAAGCTCAAAATCCACTTACAGCTTTAGAATGGGCAAGTAGGTTGTTGGCACAGCCCCCAAAGACAATCACCTCTCCCTCCTCACTGGCACAAGCTGTGTGCCACAGCCTGGAAACAGAAAGCAGAACTGCATTACCCCAAAAAAACAGCTCAGCCTTGTCACTGCTCCAGGAAGATCCTCATCTCTGGCACCACCAAGAGCAAGGCAGAAGGGGGAAGAGCAGGAAGCACTGCTGCTTTGACCTGGATTACATCACTTCCCAAACAAGATGGATCACAGGAACTCAGAGACATGAGTGTTTTCAATGCCACGTGTGCATCACAGAGATTTTGGCGCTTTAAATT
>NW_008690110.1:0-7532 GCF_000695815.1 Acanthisitta chloris | reverse complement strand
AGCCCAAACCCTCCTGGGTATGCTCAGGATGAGCCACTCACTGACACCTGCCTGTGCCAGGGCAAGGACACACTGGTTCCAGTTAGCCTTTGTGCTGGAGTCACAGCCTGGAGGCCTCTGCAGCTAGGCAAAGCTTAAATCCCAAGACCAAACCCTGAATATTTCCTGCTGTTGCACAGACACTGAGCCACAGGCTGCCTCCAACACTGGCCCTGTGTGTGCTCACCTGGAATTCCGTGAGCATAGGAATAATGAGAGCTGGAAGAGGAATGTGTGTCCTCTCCCTGACAATCTCCAGGAAGTGCTCGCTGTTTTTCACCAAGTTTCTGGGAGACTCTCTGCCATACCTTGGTTTTTCAGAGTAGTTATGCTCGAACTGGATCCACTCGTTCTTGCTGATGCAATAAATCCAGGCATCACCTGGAAACAAGGAAAATCCCAAACACAATCAGGATTCTATTAGTTCTGTCGTGTTTGCTGCCATAAACACGTGCTCTGGTGTGGCACAGCTCATTTCTGTGGGAAAGCCCTATGGAACTTTGGTAACTGGTTGATAAAAGGTGTTTGATCCAACAGAGGTTTGTGGGAGCGAAGATGGACAACTGCAGAGCTCTTCCTAATTGTGATTTGCATCAGATATATTTTTTAGAGCAGATGCATTGCTATAAATCAGTGTCTCCATCCACTGAGCAACTCCTGCTCTGAGGATTTAGCTGCTGGCCATGAGGAGTTGGATCACAAGTGCACAGGAGGAATTCAGAAGGAATTCAAGGGGAGTAATTCAAGGTTCTGTGCACAGCTGTCCGAGAACACAAAGAGCACACAAAGACACCTCCAAATCCCTTTGGAATGACTTACTCAGGGGCTGCTTGTCAGTGGTGAATCCTCCAAAGAGGAAGAGGTGATCTGAGGAAATGGGTGTCAAGGAATGCCACGATCGGCCCACGGGGCAGAGACCTTGTGTGAGTCTATGGCAACAAGAACACCCAAATTACACAGAGGGACAATAAAATCCAACTGCCCTGATTATCTGGGAATAGCTGAAGGATTCAGCTTTGCCCTGAGCAGTGACCCAACAAGGTTAACCTCTTTAGACCCAGCAACGACTCAGTACCCACATTTCATTCCACTCCCACGTGTCCAGGTTCAGGTAGTAAAGGTCATTCATCCTGGAATCCTGCAACAAAGCAGATCCTGGGTCAGGTACGCTGAGCAGGTCTGAGGATCACATGATTGAACTGGGTTGAGCTTACCCTGTATCTGCCTCCAAACACATAACCTCTGTTCCCAACTGTGGCACAGGCGTGAGCAGCTCGTGGGGATGGAGTTTTACCCTGGGAAGGGAAAGGTGACAGCACAAATCAGCCACTCCAGGAGATCAGAGGCTCAACTCAGCTCAGACTTAAGGCCAACAAGGAACAGAGTGGAAAAAAACCCAGCCAGTAAGTCATCCTCTGTGCAGAAACTTGACTTCTGATGGATGGAAGATCACAAAACTTGTTAAAAATGGGATTTTTTCCCCTCTTGAAGTGTATAAATGTTGCTTTTAGCAGAGGGTTCAGACAGTCACAGATCTCAGACTGTACATGAGACAATCACATAATAAATAATTATATGCATAAATTAGTGTTCCAGGTCAGGTTGGATGGGGCTTGGAGCAGCCTGGGCTGGTGGAAGGTGTCCCTGCCCAGGGCAGGAGGTGGGAGTAGAGATCCTTAAGGTCCTTCCAACCCAAACCACTCTGGGATTCATTCTACACTTCCATCAAACAATATTTTTCTTGAGTTGCCAAAACATCTGAGACCTGAATGGAGTAAGACAAAGCAATTCTTTGGCAATCAGGAGTTACTTGTCTCAAATTTCATTTCCTCCGGTTCTGTGGCAATATCCTCCCATTCCTCTGGTCCTGAACACTTCAGGGACACTTCCAGCTGTGGCTGTTTGCAGTTAGGAGTATTTAATTCTGCCTTGACCCCAATTCAGCCCCTAAATGACGTGCACCAAGCCATCCCATGGCAGTGAGGGTGACAGCAAACCACACACTCCTGAGCTCCCTGTGAGCACAACAACCAGTGAAGCATGAGAGAATGCAAGTCACAGCAGGAAATAGGAAGAGAGATCAAAATAAAGGACAAATTTGCTGGTTTGAATGGTTTAAAACCAGTTCAAAAGGCTCCAGGAGCTCTACTGAGTGACATCACTGAGCTGCGACTTAACAAAGTGACACAAGAGCACTAATTACCGTCGTTATGGGCTGGCTCCAGGTAAAAGTCTCAGTGTCCAGAACGTGCACGTGGTCATTCCAGCCTCGAGGAAGACCTGAATTCTTTCAAAATCACAAATAATTCTTTCAAAATCATAAATAAACAAGTTTTAAGAAGCACTGATTAAATGTGAAAGGTCAAACGGAAATGACTTCTAAGGTTACTTACCCAGAAAGAGGTTTCGTCAAACTCAAAGGTTCCTCGTGGTTTCCCCTCAGGAAAATAGCCATAGCCTCCAAAAAATATTAGCCTGGAAGAAAATAATGATCATAAGATCCATCAGGAATTTTGTCACATCTGCTGTTACAAATTACAGTTCTCTCCAGGCTGTGCTCAAACTGGGAAACCATGGAAGCTCCTAGGGACTTTCCTTATAGCCACAGTACAAGTTTGCCAGGTGTGGGGCCTCATTTCTTGCCTAATTGACCCTACCACCCACACTTAATCCCTCTGGAGCTGTTTCCCAGGCCTCAGGCTTCCAAGCTCTGCTCCACTTCCCAATGTGTGAAGCTACCAGGGGGTGCTGCCTGATCACTGTGCTTCAGCCTACACCACCAGAGCTCCCATGCTGTTCTCCTGGTGTCTGAATGGGATTGACCTTCATCTGTGTTGGGTTTTAATATCAGAAACTAAAGGTATGGCTTTGCCAGGAATTCCTCTTGGATTATGGAGTGACAGAAGACAATCTGCACCACCTAATTAAACACCCACAGCTGCAGAGATTAACATCTCAACTGAGCACATCAAGTATTGTAACACTGAGCTCCCTCTGCACATGGAGAATCTGGAAAGCAGCACCATGGGCAACTCCCTCTCCTTTCCTGAGCCTCTGCAGCAAATCCCACTGAAAATATCCTAACTGTGAACTCTCTCTGGAATGGCCAAAGCAGCACAAGCTGCTCCAGAATTATACTCCAAAATCACCACACCTGGTTTGGGCTGGGAGAGACATTAAAGCTCATCCAGTTCCACCCCCTGCCACGGGCAGGGACACCTTCCACCAGCCCAGGTTGCTCCAAGCCACATCCAACCTGGCCTGGAACACTCCCAGTGATGGAGCAGCCACAGCTTCTCTGGGCAACCTGTGCCAGTGCCTCAGCACCCTCACAGCCAACAATCTATTCCCAATATCCCATCTGTCCCTGCCCTCTGGCAGTGGGAAGCCATTCCCCATGTCCTATCCCTTCATCCCTTGTCCCAAGTCCCTCTCCAGTTCTCTTGGAGCCCCTTTATGCTTCTGTTCCCCAGGCTGAACAGCCCAACCAGCACCACACTGGCTGAATGGAGGAGGGGGGTACAAGCTAACCACATTTTTGGCTTCCACACCTTCTCATCTTCCTCAGTTTTTCCAAGGTTTGCAATGCCCAGAGGCACCTCTGGGACACTCTCCCAACCCAGGCACAAACACCACCAGCTGTTCACCTAACACAGTTCTTGTTCTGGGCACCCACAAGTTCTCCTGCAGCTCTTGTCCAAGAGAAAGACACATGGACAGGACATGGAGTGAAAAATCCCGAACATACGCAAGGACAGTGAATTCCCATGGAGCCTTACTTGTTTTTGTACACCCATACACCAAGCTTGTCCTTGGATGAGGGAGGCACCCCCTGGCACTCCACTCTGACCCACTGCAGCACTTTGTCTGTGGATCTGGAATTTAACATGTAGAACTGTAGGAAAGAAGGAGATTTGTTTTAACCCACAAAGTCAGCTCAAAGCTCAGGTCTGAGTGGTGTTACAATAGCTTTGATTGGCAGAGGTATGGAATGGGAATGGGAATAAATGGAAAGTTCTTTTCCTACATGAAAACCAGAGCACTGGAAACACTGGAATAAAACATGGATTCATAAATCCTTATGTTTTTGCAGACTCAAATACTTCTGACTCAAGTAAGGGCTATGGGCATTGAGTTTCATCAGCCAAAAGCTGATGTGGGGCATGAAGGTGTTGAGCAACTGTCCTACAACAAAAAATGCTTCAAAACATTAAAATTAGGGTTTTTTTTTACAGTATTATCCCTTCTCTGCATATTACATCCTTTCACAGGTAGAGAAATGGCTGATATATATATATAAATATATAAGTGGAATGCAGGAATGTCACAGCAGGAGGGAAAAAAGTCACAGTCTATACACATAATTTGTGTCAAACTGTTGGCAAAAATTGCATCAAGCTCCTTCCAGTTTGTATATCTAAATACACAACTTTATACTTGGATCTATAACTTCATATTTAGATATGTAATTTTACATTTAAATATACAAACTATATATTTACATAGGCCCAAACTATTCAATTTAAGTCTCAGAGAACATCAGAAAATATTCTTAATTCTATAAATACTTGCTCTATAATTAATTATGTAAATATATAATATATTCTTAACCAATTCTAGCTGATTAGTCACAGTTTGGACTTGGCCTTGGAGGTCTTTTCCAATTTGAATGATTCTGGGATTATCAGAGACTCCAAAACAGGAAAACATTCCAAACCACTATAGCTCAGATGACATCCTGGCATTGTTCCAGGCAATTCCCACCTTCCAGAAGCAGCAAAGCCACAGCTGATGGGGGTGAATGGCACGAGGAACAGGTCAATCCCTGGGTCAGGGTGTTCCTGTGGTGCTGGGAAGCTTCCAGGGCAGGAGGAAATGAGTGCATGAAGGGATTGCTCACCTTGTTCGTGTTGCCACGTGCGTGGTGCCCTCCAAAGAGGTACACGACCCTGTCCACACACACAGCACAGCTCCCAGACATGGAGGGGGGAATATCTCCCTCTGTTTTGCTCTTCTTCCTAGGAGCAGAGTTGAAATTAGAATTGGACCAAAAATGGTTTTACCTGGGGTTGCCACAGGTCACTGTGGCCATTGACATGAGTCACTCAGCTGAGCTGGGAGGATGGAACGATGGGGAAAAGGCAATTTGATTAATACATGGTTTTTTTGGGAAGAGGAATCCTGGCTGCCCAGCTCAGGGGTTTGGAATGTTCCAAATCCTCAGGCAAAGATGATGCACTTGTCTAAACTGAAGGTTTGGAGTTTGCTGCTGGATTTTTCCTGTTTGTAAACATCATAACCACAGAGAGGAACTTCCAGCACGTGTCCAGGGCTTTCCCTAACCCCAAGGAGGGCTGGAAGCACAGCTGGAATCCCACTTTCTGCAAACTGAAGAGTTCCTTTGGCTGCATCAAGGTTTAGGAACACCTGCTGCAAAGGACAAGAACCCAACAGTGGCTCCCTGACCACCCCTGTAATCAAAAGGGGCACAAATACAACTTCCAGCTGCTATATCCTATCACAGGCATCCCAAAACACTTCATACTGGGATCACACACTCCTGTCCAGGCTGCCTGTCCAACCTGCCTCTCCTGCTTCACCCTGGGAAAACAGCTGATGTTTCCACAGGGAAAAAAAACTCCAAACCTGAAATATTTGACACATTTTTCCAAGATTGACAGGTGGGAACAAAGAGATCAGGGAATTATCTCTCTTTCAATCTTTTTTTCTCCCCCCAAACCAGCAATTAAGTTAATGCTTTACTGTACCATCTCCCAGTTTCCATGTTGTAGATCCATATCTCATCCCTAGGCAGGTAGAAGTCATAAAATCCCCGAACTTGGGCATTCTGCAGGGTAGAGAAGGAAAAGCAATGTTACAGAGAATTACATGGAATTACAGGCTACTGGGAGTGTTCATACCCCCTCAGAGGTGTAATCACAGGCAGGACACAGCAGGAGCAGTGCCTGCTGTGCTGCTGTACCTCTCACCTGCATGGAGAGCAGGAATCAGCCTGATCTGGTGTCTGCTGGGATCACATAATCTCCCAGCAGAGCCACATGGGGAGAAATGGAAGCTAAACCTCTGTTTTACAGCCCAAGCCCAATGGAAGTTAAACCCTGTTCTACAGGGTGCAGAAATGACCCAAAATTTCCTCTTTAATTCTTCATCCCCTGCATGCATCAATTTATTTACTGAGTTCAGTGACAATTCATCTTCACCCCTGTCAAAATCATAACTGACCTGGTGGTGTGACACCTCAGTGTGACAAGAGCCACACAGGGATCTTTAGCTCCCAATATAGACTTGTGCTGATACTGCTGCAAATAAAATGACCAATTCATAGATTCATAGTATGTGAAGGGGTTGGGATGGAGCTTGGAGATCATCCAGACACAACCTCCTGCCCTGGGCAGGGACACCTCCCACCAGAGCAGATTGCTCAAGACTTTAGCCAACCTAAGATCTAAATCTCCCTCTTTCCATTTATCCCTATTACTTGTGCTTTCACTTTCCATGGTATGCACTTCTAATCAGACACTATTTCCTTCTCTTCCAACACAAGCTACCAAAGGCAATTAAGACCCTGCAACCCCCAAAAGTTCTCTGTTTGCTAAGGTTTGCCACTCATGATTTTTTCCAACACTGCAAAACACTTGGATGCCATATCCCAATTGACCTGGAGCTGTTCTGTCCCAGGGGGAGGGATAACTCCCCAGAGTCACTCCCCAAGCTGCTGGGATGCAAGTCCCAGGCCGTGGGTGGCAGGAGGGTGATTCCAGGAGGAGCAGAGAGCTGTACCTTGTAGCCTCCCCAGACGTACATGCAGCGCCCATCGGTGACAGCCACGTGGCCACTGCGCTCAGCGGGGCTGTCATTCTCCAGCTGCTCAAAGCTGTCCTCGGCCTCCTCGGCCACCGGCGGCTCCTCGTCCGCCTGCAGCTCCTCGTGGTCGTCTGCCATGGCTGCTCTGCCCCCTGCACACAGCAACTCATGCTCAGGGAGTGTCCTGAGCCGGGAGGAGCATCCAGTGCAACTCCTGCCCTGCACAGACACCCCAACAACCCACCCTGTGCCTGAGAGCATTGGCCAAACACTCCTGGAGCTCTGTCAGCCTTGGGGCTGTGACCACTGCCCTGGGGAGCTGTGCCAGTGCCCAAACACCTCTGGGGGAAGAACCTTCTCCTGATATCCAACCTAAACCTCCCCTGACACAATTTCATGCCACTCTACTCTTCACCCTGGGGCCCAAAACTGTGCTGCAGGAAGAGGCAGAGTGTGCCTCAGCTCAAGGCTGCACAGATAAACCTTAGCAAGGGAATACAGGAAGCTCTGAGGATGGAGCTGGGAATTACAGCTCCTCCACAGCTCCCTGGGGCTGGGGATCCAGGGCCTGGGGAAGCACAAAGTACTCCCATGTCTGACATTCCCTGCACCACTCCCGAGGGATTTCTATTCACTTTCAGCCACACCACAGCACCCTCAGGATTATC
>NW_008690109.1:17844-18770 GCF_000695815.1 Acanthisitta chloris | reverse complement strand
CCATCCCATCCCATCCCTTCCCTTCCCTTCCCGCTGCGCCGCCCGCGGCTCCCGAGCCGTGTGTGCCGCCGGTGACTGTGCCCTGCCCCGCGCAGATCTCAGGAAGCAGGCGAGGCAGCTGGAGAACGAGCTGGACCTGAAGTTGGTCTCCTTCAGCAAGCTCTGCACCAGCTACAGCAGCGGCAGAGACGGAAGGCGCGACAGGTATAGGTACTTGCCCGTTTCTTTATGTTTTAAACGCTGCCCGTGGTGCTCGGTTTGCTTTGATGGTTTGCTGAACGCTGGTCCCACCTGTGGATT
Organism: Acanthisitta chloris; assembly: GCF_000695815.1. Lineage (NCBI taxonomy): Eukaryota > Metazoa > Chordata > Aves > Passeriformes > Acanthisittidae > Acanthisitta > Acanthisitta chloris. Next base: position 18,470 of record NW_008690109.1, on the reverse strand, counting down.
TTTCTGTGTTCCACTTGGCTTCTTAGGTAGCTCGTTCCAGCGCTTCTGCTGTTACTGGTCTTGATGGGATATTGGTGTGTGAGTCAGGAGTGCTGTGGGTGACATGGCACTAGGGAAAGCTGAGCCTGTGTGTGCTCAGTGTGAACTGGGGACAGCACTTTTAATGCTCACTGCATTAGCTTTTTGCCCAGGTTTTGTTGTAGTTAACTAGCAAGAGGTTTCAGGGACTTTGATAAGAGGGGAATTTAGCCTTCCACCTCCCAGGTGTGCTGGTGTGGAATTTGTGAGCCCAGTTTTAAGGGAACTGGAGTGCTGAGCAGCTGTGACTGGTGCAAGTGCAGGGACCAAGCCCTTCAGAAGGGGTGGCTGCTTCTTTCTGGCTTTCTCCTGAGATGAGTAATAACCACAAAATCACAGAATGGTTTGGGTTGGAAAAGGGACCTTAAAGATCACCTGGTTCCACCCCCTGCCATGGGCAGGGACAGTGTTAGTGAGAATAATGAGAGCTACATGTATGTTTTTATGTGTCTCTCATATATATTGGCTTTGGTCAGGTTCATATTTGACTGAAGATAAAACTTTTCAAGCCATTCTGTCTTGTGGGCCAGAGGTGAGTTCTTCCCTGC
>NW_008690109.1:0-17802 GCF_000695815.1 Acanthisitta chloris | reverse complement strand
TGTGCAACTTTTAAGAAGTGCCATTCTTTGCTTATTAACAGTCTCAGGTGTGAGTGTGACTAGTGTAGGTTTATTTATGATTTAGTCTGTTGATTTATTTATTTATTTATTTATTTTAATTTGATGACTGAATCACTTTGGACCCTTTCCCTGAATTCCTGGCCTGGAAGCCTGAGATAACTTCAAGAATTATCATATTACTCTTGAAATCAGAGTTCTAGTTTCACTTTTGGTTTTGGCTCTGTGCTGTTCCTTGCTGTGTAATCTAATTAATTTTGCTCTCCTGTGTAAGACTTAACTTCTCTTACTAAAGTTATGGCAGATTACCAAAGCCATGAGTAGTGTCTGGGGGGGGTTAATTGTCATAATTTGTAGGACTTTTCTTTGTGGTTTTAGTTTATCTTAAAGAGCAAACAGTGAAGGTGTATGAAACTGTAACTGTGATAAATGCTGTGGTTTGGGTTGCTCTGTACAACACTGATTGCTTAATAGCTCAGTGAGTTGTTCTAACACTGTTAGTAAGGTGCAATTATGTTGCTGGTGTAAGAGGCTAACAGTGCAGTGCTCCCTCCTGATGGTAAATACATTTTAAAAAATACATCCTGAAAAGTTGGGAGAGAAGGACATTGGTGCCAGGCAGGTATGTGGTGTCAGGTGTGTCTTCTGAGGAGAGGTTGTATTTCCCCCAGCATGATGCTGTGCCATCAGTTCAGATTGATTCAGACATGTGATAAGAAAACATGATTTTTCTGAGCTTAATTCATCTCTCTAGGAAACCTGAGCAGAGTTTGCCAACCCCTGATGCTGATGTTTCCTTATTTCCTGCTTTCATGAAATGCTGCACTTTTCAGTAATGCTCCTTCCCTTTTCCTCAGCTCTGACACAACTCCTCTTCTAAATGGATCAAGCCAGGACAGAATGTTTGAGACCATGGCTGTGGAGATTGAGCAACTTCTGGGAAAGGTAATTGGAGTTACTGTGGGTTTAGGAAACATTTCAGTCAAGGTTTCTGCGACGGACGTGAGGAGATCCGAGTGTGGGTGTTAGACAAGGTGTTCATCTGCTGTTAGATCTGGCTCTTTCAGCTTGAGCATTGTAGTTTTCTTACAAAAATAAGCCATTTCATGGGGTTTTTTTTGGGATTGTTTCCTTCCTACAGCTGACTGGAATCAATGACAAAATGGCAGAGTACACCAACAGCGCGGGAGTGCCGTCCCTGAACGCGGCGCTGATGCACACCCTGCAGCGCCACAGAGACATCCTGCAGGTAACACTGTGCCTCCCTCTTGCCTTTCTGTCCTTTCTTTGCCTGCAGTAATCCATGGCAGTGCTGATAGCACAGCGTGCTGGAGTGGCTGACCAGGAGGTTGAAATGCCACTGATCCCACATCTCGTTTTTCTACTCTCCAGGCACTCTCTGAGCTGGAAAATAGAGCACTTTTTATGTCATATTGGTGATTAGTACTTAGCTAAGGAAGAACTGTAGAGTGTTCTGTCTTAGGGTGGGTTTTATACAGCCGAAGGGGAAGGTGCTGTAATGAGTTACCTTGTCTGTGTGGTTTGTCTCATAGAGCAGAGCAACATCACACTGCAGCACATGATTATAACACCTAAACTTCCAAAGATCTGAAGCTGCAGGAAATGTGCTGGTTAAAGCCACTGGTTAATGCTCTGAATGAACCATGTTTCAAACTGGGGGTGTTCTCATGGTATAGTGCTGTTAAAAATGTGGTTTATTTGGCTGGTCAGGTACAGTTGGGTTTCTGTTCTGTGTCTGCAATACACAGGGTAAAAAGCACAGTGTTCTGTAAGAGCCATAGCATTTGTGTGAGTGGTTACAGTAGGTTTGGTGGACACCAGTTTGCCCATTAAACTGGGATTTGAGAAGTATCAGTTGCTTGAAATGGTTTCAAATGTAAAATTGCTGCTTGAACATGAAAAAAAGGAAGTTGTCTTCACTGTTCAGAAAAAAACTTTTTTTTTGGTCTGGTGTAACAGCCAAATCAACCCGAGAACATCTTCACCACACCAACCAAGAAGGTTTTGCTAGGGCTTCTGATTCAACTGGTAACAGGAGATTCCAGCACAACCCACTTCTTCAGAAAGGTGAAGGTACATGAAACTGGGAGAAGGAATTACAGTGGTTTTAGCTGTAGCCATCAAATTCAGCAACTGCCATAAGAGCATTGAGTTTCAAAACACTTTGCATTAACTTCCAGCCATTTTTGCTGTTCATTTCCTATTTTAGTCTTGCACTTTGTATGAGGGAACAGTTAACAGTTTGAAAGGTGGTTGGATCTTCCTTGGGTGTGTTGTTAAATTGACCTCAGGATCCTAATTTTTGGAATAACTGTTTCATTCCAGGATTATACACACGAATTCCACAAAACCAAAGCAAACTTCTTGGCAATCCGAGAAAGGGAGAACCTGATGGGATCAGTACGGAAAGATATCGAGTGAGTCGTGTTGGTAGAGCAGTGGTTGGGATTGTCCTCAGAGGGAGCAGTTGGAAACCCTTCTGGAAAATACTTGGCATAGCTCACTTGTCCATACTCTGAATAAAGCAAAGTGCAATTGTTGAATTCTCAACTCTTATGAAGGTTCTGATAAGGTTCTGTGTTGGGTTTCAGATCATACAAAAGTGGCTCTGGTGTGAACAACAGAAGAACAGAATTATTCCTGAAGGAACACGAACACCTTCGAAAGTAGGTCTTGTTTCTTGCTCGCTTTTGTTGGTGCCTCACTCCTGTGGGAGACAAAACACTCTGGATTGCAGATGTGTGGAAGTTCTGTTTTTTTGGAATGCCTTGAACTATGTATTCTGTGCCAGTGCTGCTGGATAAACATTTATGGCTCCTGCTGAGCCTGAGGTGTGTGGAATAGGTAATAGTCATGGTAGTTGTCAGTGATTTTGGCTTTAGGATCTTGTCAAGGCTTAGTGACATCTGTGTTGTCTTTAATGAGCTTTTGCAACTCACTTGTGTGACTCAGTCCTTGGCCTTCTCCCAAGGGAGTCGATGCCTTTCCACATTGACTGGGATAAGGGTTAAGAAACGAAACAGAAACTCCCATAATTTGGCTGTTTCTCCCTTTTTATTTGTCAGAGTCAGGTAGAGAAGAACCTTTTTCCTCTCTTGAATGTGTACAAAAGGTGATGGAAGAGACTAATTCCAAAACTACCTGTGCACTTCAGTATTTGCCAATGGACTCTATTGACCCAGATAACAGCAAAATAGAAACCACTTGGTTGTTGCAGAGAGGGCAATAGGTGATGAGCAGCTGCTCTGTGTGTCCCTGTGCAGTAAAAGCAGCAGCAGCTCAGATCCTCCTGCTTGTCTCCTTGCCTGTGGCTGTGCTGGACCTCAGGCTCACACAAGAGGGCAGACTTTCATTTAGAAAAAAACCCCAAAAAACCAAATAAATAAAAAATTACCTCTGGTTTTCTCAGATGTGTTTTCTTATAGCTAACTTAAACTTACAGCCAGAACGGCACAAAAACCTTTTACAGGAAATTAAAGCTATTTTTTTCTTGATTGTGGTTTACCACCACTTCATCCTCAGTTTTAATATCTTCAAAACTTACAAATCAATTGATTTTTAAAGCTTGAATGATGAGTCTTGTTAGGTTGGATTTTATTATTAAACACATGTGATCATGAAACAGAAAGTTTCCAGGAAAATACCTCAATGTTAATATTTCAAAGGTGAATATGACCTGAAATGTACTTGAAGAATCAATGTCAGTTAATCTGAGTGAACTTGATTCTGTCAAGATGTTTAGGTTTTTTTGGTTTGCTTTAGTTTTTTTATTGGAGGGTGGTAAATACTTTTATACATTGGCATTTAGGTAAAGAAAGCAACAAATAAGATCTTTCTGGAGTTGTAAAATAGCCTTCTAAGCAACTGATTTTCCTCTAAGTGCACATTTAGTAAACATTTCAGTTTACAAAATGAAGATCTCTTCAGAGATTGAGCCTGACATTTGTTGAGGCAGTGATTATTTTGATCTTGTCAACATGCTAAACTCTCCAATGTGTTTTTAGGATTAAAATGCAGGACAAATAGAATTAAATAAGGCAGTTTTAGAAACAGTTAAAGCATCTTCTAGGTGTTGATTTGAAAATGTCAGGGCTTAGGAAAAAGCCTCACCATGACACTGAGGAAAGGAAACAAGAAGTGTCAGTTGGGGATCCTTAGGAAACAGGGCCAAAACTAATCATAGAATACTACTGCAAGGTGGAGATAGCTAAGAGCTGTGAAGAAATCCAGTGTAGAAGCAGAAGACAACGTTGGCAGGAAATCAAAGCTTTCAAGATGATCAAAACTTCTGAATTGAGAATCAGTAAGCTCAGGAAAAGATACTGGCAGAGGAAATTATTAAAGAGTTTCAACATATTTGTCTTCAAAGAAAGCAGTTAATGAGCTATTCATGCCAAAAAGGCTGTTAAAGCCATGAAAAGGTCCCAAGAAATCACCAGGAGCTGTGGCAGATTACACCCAACATGCTCCTAGGATAAACTGACAGCTCTGTGTGAGTTGGTGCTGAATGTTTGCAGTGCAGTAAATGCTGGTGCCAGACTGATTGACAGACCTGTGTGATGAGTATATTGACATTGTCACAAAGACACAAGGGGAACAATTCAGATGTGTTTTCAGTGGAGCAAAATGTATGAAAAGAGCTTGAAAAATGGACATTGGAGCATAAACTTTGCAAGTGTATTTTTGTATGGTGCAAAGCAATGAAATAATGCCATAGGAATTACATATGCATAGCAGATATTGGAGCATTCCCTTGGTCCTGACCCTGCTGAATGTTTGATATTAAGTACTTGGACCTGTTACATATTTATTCCATGAGCTGATAATGGAGAATGTGTGAGCTGTTGCCCCACTGCAGTCCCAGACTCTTCTGTCAGCCTTTTGCTTTATGCACAGCCATGTGAGACAGGATAAATGGCAACTGGAGTTTTCCCTGGGTGGGGTTTTCCATGAATGCTCTTAAAAAAGCTTCTGGCAGCTCTGGGCAGGATTGTTTGGGGAGGAAGAGGAGGAGAGTCAGGAAACTCTTTAGGATGGACTTTGGAAAGAAGCTTTTTGCCTAAATCTGCCCTTTTTTATTTTTTGTGTCCCATTTTGAATATCATCTCTTCCAGAAGAAAACTGAAGGAAAATCTGTATCTTAATGTTACATATGTAGGTGATCCTAAAAAAGGAAAGGAAATAATCTGTGAGTACAAAATGTTGATGAATAAAAGGATTCAGTGTACATTAAGCACTAAGGGAACAACAACAGCTGAAGCACAGTGTGCCTGTAATACATAGAACTGCTTTCCATTAGGCCATGAGGATCCTGGATCCATTTGGACTCCCTTTGCCAGGGTGGGGCTGGTGCTGTGTCAGTGCTGCTGGCACCAGTGTGTGCTTCACTTCCATGCTGGGATGATGGTGCCAGTGCTGCCCTCAGGCTGGGGGCATCAGGGCTCTGTGCTGTGCACCTCACTCCTGGGGGGTGAGAGGAAGCATAGCATAGAATCATAGAATCAACTGGGTTGGAAAAGACCTCCAGGATCATCAAGTCCAACCCTACTGTGGTCACTAGACCATGGCACTAAGTGCCACATCCAGTCTCAGCTTCAAAACCTCCAGGGATGGTGAATCCACCACCTCCCTGGGCAGCACATTCCAATGCCTGATCACTCTGTCTTGAAAAAATCTCTTCCTAATATCCAACCTAACCCTCCCCTGGCAGAGCTTGAGTCTGTGCCCTCTTGTCCTGCTGCTGGTTGCCTGGGAGCAGAGACCAACCCCCACCTGACTCCAACCTCCTGTCAGGGAGTTGCAGAGGGTGAGAAGGTCTCCCCTGAGCCTCCTCTTCTCCAGGCTGAACACCCCCAGCTCCCTCAGCCTCTCCTCATGGCACTTGTGCTCCAGTCCCTCCCCCAGCCTCGTTGCTCTTCTCTGGACCTGCTCCAGCCCCTCAATGTCCCTCCTGAGCTGAGGGCCCAGAACTGAGCACAGGATTCAAGGTGTGGCCTCAGCAGCACCGAGTGCAGGGGCAGAATCACCTCCCTGGTCCTGCTGACCACACTGTTCCTGCTCCAGCTCTTCTCTTTTTTTCTCTCTGATATTGTGCTCTTCTCTCTTTGAAAGCTTCACTGCTGCCTCCATTCATTTTGTAAATCAGGTGGTTGTGAGTTTTATTGGGAAAGGAGATTTGTCTAGAAATTCTCTTGGAATTGGACAGGAAGCATAAAGTTTCTGAGTCACTCAGTTTCCTACTTCTCTACAGTAATTCCAGGATAACTTTACCTACCTCTGGAGAGATTTGTCTACATTTATTAATAAAAATGTTAACCCCAGTAATTATAACAAGGCTGGAAGTCAGATCTTGGGGAATATTGATGCCCTGCTAATATTTTTACTTAATACCTCAGATTTTTTGGCATGTCACATGCTTAAAGAAACAGCAAATCTAGCATGGTCATGTTTGCCATTGACTTCTGCAAGCTTGTTTTCTTGGGTCTGTGCCATTCCCTGAAGGTGTTTAGTTTTTCCTGTGTGGATGCTTTTAACTAGGGATGCAAACAAGTCGTGTTCTTCCTTCTAATGCTGTTTTCCATCTAAAGAAAACAGTTTTGATGAATGGCTGTAGCTTAGTGTTTTAAAAACTGCTCTGAAAGTGCTGCCTCAGAGGAAAGAATTCTGTCAGCTTAGAGTCTGCCCTGAGAAATTCTGCAGTTATTGATGAGTTCTAGTCTAAGTCAGCAAAGAGAGGACTAATGTGCTTGATGACATTTGCAATATTGTGTGTGTGAGTGAAAATTTCCCTTGTGTTAGTCGTTGTGTTGTATGTGAGGGATATCAGCTGATACAGATGAATTTGTTTAAAAACTGATGAAGCTTCCAAAGTTCAGATAGAAATGAACAGATTTTATTACCTCTGATGATTTCCTTGTAAAACTAGATGAAAACTAGACCAATTAGTGGTCACCAACATTTGCTGTGGTAATTTCTTCTGTCCTTGTAGTGCCACTGTGTGACTGTTGCTTTATTACTCAGCTCCAGCACTCAAAAATTAGTCATTTATCCCTCTCCAAAAGAAGCAGCTGGTGGTGGAGCAGGTGCCAGTGCTGGTGCAGATATTGTTAGCTGTGTTTTTAATTGTTGTCAGGTGACTGCATGGTTCTGGTGAGTGTTGCTATGCAGCCTAGGAATCTCTCCAGTGAGAAAAACATCATCTCAGATGGAGCATCATGTGAGTGATGCAGAGAGGTGAGATGAACCTGCTCCAAGTGTTCAGGCACCACTGTGTGTCCTAGAAGGTTTAGCACTGGGACAGAGAGGGCTTAGAGTAGGTGGGTAAAAAAATCCTTGAGGGAGGAAAAAGAGGAGAGCAAACAAATCAGAGGGTTGTGTGCTCCATGTGAAAGAAAAGAGAAGTGAGCAAAAGAAATAACAGGAATCTGCAGCAGTTGCATAATGGTGCTATTAATATTACATACCTGAACTGATTAGGGGAAATTAATGTTTGTGCAGTACTTCATATATGTGAAGTACTTTGGAGTACTAAATATTTTTATTGCTGTTATGTTATTTCATTTTTCAAATTTCCTGGTGTTGTTTGGGCAGCAATGGGCACATTCCAGAGAGAATAGTTACCAGGAAACTGCTTTCAAACTCTGTTGTGATACAGGCCTCATCTTAATGGGGGGAGTGACCTATTGACTGGTTTTCCTCTAAATATTGACTTTGCTTACAAACTTTGCACTGGGAAATCAGCCTAATGAGGTGTAGTGACACTTTTTGATTACAGGTGTGTTGACCTCTTGGGATAAAGCTGCCAGTTTCCTACCTTCATTTACTTCCCTTTCCTTTTGTTATCCCAGTTCTCTGCTCTGCACACCCTGATTTCCATTCTCTGTGCTGCTGCTGCTCAGGTTCCTCTGCAGTTCAGTGGATCTTCAGGATTGGATTAAAACCAGAAAATTGCTGTTGCCTTCCCTTCCATCACTTCCCTCACCTCCACCTGCAGTGGGAGGACACACAGGTGCTTGGGCAGTCACTGCTCCAACTGACACACAGTTCACCACTTCTCTTGGGAAGGGAGAGCCTGTAGGAAAAACAGCTAATTCACCAATTCCTTTTTCCTCCCCAAGGTGGTTGGGGAAGCAGCAGGGAGGGAGGAGTGGGATGAGCCTCTTCCCTGGCTGCCTGCTGGCTGTGCCTGCTCTGCAGCCTCAAAACTGCTGAGCTCCACTTTAGTCAGGCCCAGTAAGGGTTTTGTTAATTGCCAAAGTTGCCTCTTAATTAAACTTTTTTTTTTTTGTTCGTGTCAAAGCAGAATGTTCTTGTGGTTCTATTCTCTTTAGTTTTCATGCAGATTTTAACTGAAGCAGCACTTGAGAATGAAGTATCTTCTTTGCCCTGTGGCAGTTAGGAAGAAACCCACACAGCTCTGCCCTGTAAGGACAGATGTGTTCTCCATGCTGTGCTTTGGGGGGTTTGCTCTGGATGTGGTGCAGCTTGGCTCTAGCTGTGCAGTGGTGCTGGAAGTCTGCAGCACTTTGTCCACTGAACTGGAAGACAGAGTGCAAGGAGGGATTGAGGAATCTAGGTTAGAACGTTTCTCTGCTGGCCATTAATTGCCAGAGCTGTGGCAATGGTGTGTCACTCTTTTCCCAAACACCACTCACTTGTTTTCTTCATTTCTGGAATTGGGAAGTTTGAGAAACTATTGCATTAGAAGTGCTAATAGTCAGGACAGCTGTGGTAATTACCTTCCTGACTTGCCACTGAATATCCCTAACAGATTCTTGGGTCGAGCTTTGTGCCCTGGCTGAGCAGCAGCACAAATGAAATGATTTTCAAAGAAGGGATTTGAGCAAAGGAGGATTTTTAGTGTTGCAAAGGCTTACTTAGAGATGTATAACAACTTGTACTGTAATCCTATTTCAAAATACAATTCTCTTCTCTCTTGCTGCTCTGTCTCCTTTTGCTGCAGAGTTTTCTTGATTCCATCAGTGTGTCTTTCCTTTCCTCTTATCTCTGTCTGGGACTGAATGGGTTTTATCTCCAGGCAGAGACCTCTGTCTCCTGAAGATTCATGGCAGAGGGACACAAGGCCACTCTGTCAGTGGCTGGATCAGCTTCTCCTCTAACAGTCCCAGACTTGGCCATGTCATATTCTCAACTGCAGCACCACACTGAGCATATCTTGCTGATTTCGTATTTTCGTAGTAAATACTGCTCAGAGAGGGAAACAGTTTATGTCTCCTGGAAAAGAAGAAGAAACTTCACTGCTTGTTATGTGTAGTTATATGACTGAGCAAGTTATTGAAGTAGTTTAATGAGAATTTAGGGAGGTTCAGAGCTTGCAGACAATGAAGGAAGATGCTCTCCTGGGTATTATTATTATTTATAAATAACGTAATAAAAGATCATGAAAATCAGCCAAGCCCTTCAGGATTTAAAGGAGGTTTTTCCTCTAAAAATAGTTGGAGCTTCATTAGGGTAAAATCAGCTAGTTCTTTTCATCTTCCTGGGCTGTGTTGAGGGCTTAAGAAAACAAGCCTACCCCAGAACACTAAACCAAATATTTACACAAGGTTTATTTGCATTAGTTCCTGATAGTTGGATTGCTTAAAAATTTTGTGTCATCAGTAATTTCCCTGACATTGGTGGCTGTCATGATTTATTTATACCTCAATATGTCTAAAAGAAATGATGTTTGAAGAAAGGTGAGAAGGGAATGAGACACCAAATGGAAAAAACAACTCACCACAAAACTCACTTTGGGGATTTCCTTTGTAACTTGCAGTACAAAATAGAATTATGCAGGTGACAAAGGATGCACCACACATTGAGCAGTAAAAACTTCAAAGTCTTTGTTTGCTATTCATCATATAAAATGGGAAGGTTTAGGCATGAACTTCCATGTGCCCCAGGAAAGAGGCTACACAAACTCTCCCAGGTCTTTATCAGTGTCTGCAGAAACTAAAGAGCAAACCCTCACAGAGTGAAAGGTTACCTGAATATAGCATGGAAAAAAGAAGTGTTTAGGACTAACATTCTTAGTCTTAGTTCTGGGCTTCACCTTAAAAAAGCAGCACAATGCCCTTAATTTGGGGAGAGGGAAGGATATAAAACCACACTTCAAACTTCAGGGCTGTGTTTGCTTCTGAGGTTTCTTGCTCCTTTCAGAAATAAACAAGTCGCTGATGCATGTTTTATTTGTTTTTAGCTTTCCTTTCAACACTGTTCCTTAACTAGGACAACCTTCCCTCCCCACCCCAAGGTCTGGTATTGAAATTAGGGCTTTGACAAGTACTGAAATTCTTACATGGGTTGGTTCTCAAAAGTAGGTGCAGCTTTGGAACAGAATCAACTGTTGTGGAGGTTTATAGCTTTTCTTTGGTGCAATCTGAGGATCAGTTGTTTTTCCAGTGCAGATGTCAGTTTTGCTCAGTGTGGCTCTGCACTTCATTATGCTACAAGGCCAGAAGTGCTTGTTCATTATTTGCTATTGGATCCTCCATTAAAAGCAAGCTGTGGAACTCAATTTGATGTGTATGGCTATGTTAAATAGTGATTATTTCCATTTTCTCATCTACAGAGAACCTCTGGAAAGTTACCACATTACTGCATAAACATCAGTCTGGAGTTTATTAAATTTCAACCTCTACTAATGCATCAGAATTAGGTTCTGCTCATTCTTGGCTGCTGAATGGTTGCTATGCAGATATCTTAGTGTCCTACCAAATCCATGCTGGTAAGCAGAACTGGGTCCAAATTCCCCATAAAGCATCCCTGTTTTAGCCTGATAATATAGTTTTGTTTAGACCTTTCCAGGACCTTAGTTGTGTTGCGGATTGAGAGATGCAAAGTGCTTTCCTCTCACTTGAGAGACTTGTTTATACTGAGTATAGTGGCACTTCTGGAAGAATGCATCTTGTTCAGGCTCAGATAAAAAGCCTAAGAACACAGGGAAATTGGGTCAGAAGAAAAATGTTGAGGTCTTTACCATTAATGATTTGCATCCTGAGTTTGGCTTGTAGATGGTTTAAATGTTGTGTGCACTTGAAATTTTGAACCATAAGGTGTGACATAGTTAACTGTGCAGGTTGAAGAACCATTTCTGAAACTTCATAAAGAAGCAGGTAGATAGTTGGAGCATCAGGTACCTCAGCCAAGTCCTGGATGAAAGCCACACAGCTTTCTGCATCTACCAACAAACCCTCAAAACCACAGCAGGTGACAATGCAGTTAGCAAGCAGAATACATGGCTGTCAGTGTGTGTTTTAGGGTTTCATACTAATTACAGTTGGGTTGTCATCCTAGGGATAACTCACTTCATTTCTGTGTTAACTTCACTAGAAATTAAACAGGTATTAATTCTGAAGTTGTTGATATTCTGGAGCTCTTCTGGAAGTCATTCCCCCTCTGTTCTCTTGGTTACTGAGGAGTGTGTGAGGAGTTGAAGAAATTTTCAGCTTTGCCAAGCTTTAGTCAAAAAGCACTGAGCTAGAAAAGTGATACAGTCTATTTTGTTACAGCACAGATTACAAACAGCTTGTGTTTGGTGTAAGTTGAGCATCTCTGCTGGCTGTGTGTGCCCAACAAATCAGTAATGAGAGGTTATCCTGGTGGAGCTCATTTTTCCTCAGATCAGTGTTGGATATTGAGGGCTGAGTTCTTGGGTTTGAGGGGTTTGCCTTGTAGTTAAATAGTTCATCTAAATGACATGTTTTAAACCAGAAGAGATAATGAAACCATCCCTGCCAGTGGCTGCTGGTCCTGTGTGCAGAGGTAGAATTTGAGGAGATGCCTCCAGAGTCCATTAGGAGGTTACTGGAATTGTTCTGACAGCTGTGGTTGCTGATAATGACTTACAGTAAGGGTTGTCCTGCTCTCTTCATTTACCTTTGCTCCTATGGGTAATATGGAGCAATTACATGGGAGGGTCAGTCTCTCCAGGAATTTTCCCAACCATGAATCAAGACCCTCTTGGAAACCTCCTGATGTGGCTGGTGGTGCCACCCTGGCCCTGGGTTTGTGCAGCAATCAGCTGCTGCACTTCATTTCCACAATGGTTTCACTTTGAAGTTTTTAACTGTGTTTTGGGGTAAACTACACTCCTGGTTATTGAGAAGCTCTTATTTCCTTATAGATTTGCTTTGAAGGAAGAAGTATTGCTGCTGCCCACCCTCTTGGGACTCTGAGACATCAGGCACTCTCCCCAGCCATCTCTGTGCCAAAGAGCTTTCTTGGCTAACTCCTCTTTCAGAAAAACATTTCTTTCAGTCTGTTGATAATTCCCAGGCAAGTCCATGAAGTTCAGTGCAGGTGCAGACTGTATCCTCTGTAAATCCAAGAGAAACAATCTGTGGGTGTTCTCAGACCTGGGAAGGTGGATCCTTGTGTTCAGGGATGTCCCTGTGAGGGGAGAGAATCCCTCAGGACTTGTTTGCCTCGTTTAACCTGGGTTAGAACAACTCATCTTTTCATTGCTTCCAGTGCACACATAGACAGGTTTACAGATGTTAGACAGCTGCAGAGAAAGGACTTATGTTAGCATCTCTGAAGTCCAGATTGTTGGAATTGCTAAGCTGTCGAGGGATTTACTCAGTGGTGTTGGTAGAAGTCTGATTTTTAGTGAATTTTGAGTCCCAGGATTGCAGTTGGAGGGAGTAGGTTTCACCAGATTATTTTCCTGGAAATCCTTTGGCAGACTTTTCCCTGAGTGTAAAGGATGCCTTCTGTGGTTTTTTTTCCCTTCATATACAAGGTACGTGTGAACCATCTGGAAGGAAATTCGTCACCAAATAATGTTGGTTTACTCTTGCCTGGAGCAATGGATTCTGTTCCAGTGCCTTTCCTTCTAGCTTGAACAAATTGCTTGCATTGATTAAAAGCAACATGGGATTGTGCTGCTTTGCTTTGCCAGTTTTGCAGCAATTCCTCATCATATTGAAAGTGATTTCTGAGTGTGAGACTGCCTGCTACAATGAGCTGCAGGAATCAGCTCACTGAGGTGCTCCCAGTGTGTAGGTGTGATGTTGTTAATAACATTGTTCCTTTGGAGCAAATTTATCCTTTGACTTAACACTAGTGTTTGTGCTTTTATGTTTGCTTGTTGTAGGCTCTTATTTCATCTCCTTAGCATCCAGATTTGTGCATGAATTAACATGCAAAGGGAAGCCACAGGAGAGAGCAGTTTGTGTCAGTGTTTGAACCTTTCTCTGCTCCAAGAACGGTTTCTGTGGGCAAATTGCTCATCCCTGCAAATGCCCATTTTACCTCCCAGCTCCTCTCATGCTGCAAGTGGAAAATGTGTGCTTCATACTCCAGCACAGCTCCTTTTCCTCCCTGTGCTGTGTATCCATAGGAGGTTCTCCTTCTGCTCTTTGGTAGAGGTATGTTTGTCTCACCACACTCTTGTCTTGGTCTGAGTCAATGAATCAGCTTCTACTCCAATTTTTGTCTTCATTAGTAACTGTAGGAGACTCCAAACTAGCAAATCAGCTCCAGTCTTTGACACTAAATGGAGTCAAGTTTGAGTCTTATAAAATCTGGAATATCATGTTTGTTATCACAGGGGAGGGAAAAAAAAAGTGTTCTGCTTTACATTCTTCTACGTAAGTTTTAAAAGAGCTTAATGATCTCCTGAATTTTTTATATGCTAAGCAATGTTGATGACAAACAGATAAATGAGTTGGAGCTTTGTGTGTGTGTGTGCATAGTGGTTCTTTCATTATTATTCTATGATTCTGATGGAAATAACTTTCATTATTATTCTATTATTATTCTGATGGAAATAACTGACTGGGTAAGTCAGATTTACTTCATCATAATCTGTATATTTGCATTAGAGTATTGAGGATGTTTTGCAGGATTTGCATTCCTGGAAGCTCCACACTGCCTGGTGAACCAGGACTGGGAAAATATGAAAGATTTATTGGAGGCTGTTGGAGAGAGCTGAGACTAGTGATTGATCTTGCAGTTAGAGAAAGAACAAAGTCAGATTCTTATTTCTGCAGTTGTTCTTCATGAAAGGATGAAAATAGTTACCAAGTGCTATATTAGATTATTCTAGAGGGTTTTCCCTATTCTTTTAAATTATTCTATGTGATAATATTGCCCTTAATTTCAGCTGAAGGGCTTAAAGCACGTTGGGAAGTGAGCTGTGTGCACATGAGTCTTCCTGCTGTATCTTGTTCCTCTGAAAAGGGTTTGGTTTGGGGATCCAGCTGGTAAATCAGCAGCAAAATCTATGCATGTGGGAGAATCCCAGTCCTCATCCAAAAATTCATCTCCACTACTGAATTTTATTTAACTACAGGCACAGAGATTTGATTAAAAAACAAAGTTTCCTTCCTTTAGTTGTAAGAACCTGATGTGATGAGTAGATTTTTTTCCTATCCTGGAGGCCTATTGAACTTATTGTTTTTTCCCTTTAGATTCCTTTACCTGTTTGCATATTTAAATGCCAAACTCTGCAGTCTTCTGCAGGCAGCACTTGCACAGAGACCTGATTATTTCCTCTGCATGGCTGCTGCAGTTGGGTTTGTGCCATTCATTACAGGAGGTGATTGCCTCAGCATCTTCCAGTGTTTCTTTCCTGGAGCACTTTTAAATGGCTTTGTCAAAGTGCTGTCTGTGTGGACAGGTGAAAATGCAGAGCTGGAAACAGATGGCAAAGCAGCTGAATAGTGCCCACAACCATTGTTTGCTTGGATGCTCATAAGGAAATGACCACTGGATTTGTTGTCTTTGCTTGGACAGCAGAATAAAATCAATAGATGTTAATTATTTCTTTTTTCAGCAGCCTCTTTTCGTAGTGTTTTGAATGTGTAAGTTAAGCAAAATCACCTCTTTTTTTTTAGTCTGTCAAACAGCTGAGCATTATTCATAATTGTGAGAAGAGCTTCTGTGTGTGCAAAACAGGTTATTAATAGGCAGAGATCTGCAAACCTCCCTTGGGCCCTGTTGTACTTTGTGTTCCTGATCTTCCTTAAACCTGACTGTTATTTTCTGTGGTTATGAACTGTAAAATGATGGAACAGCTGCTTCCTTCTGTTTGGGTGTCACTGTAAGTGAACATTGCAATCTGGATCTGCCAAGGAGTTGGAAAGACTCGAGGAGATGCTGCATGAGAGCATGTTACAGCCTTTTGAAAAGCCTCTAACATCTGCTTGAACTGAACTTTTGCAGGAAGAACTAGACCTAAGAGAACTCAAAAATCTGCACATCAGAATCCCTGAAGTGTTCCTGCCTTTACCAAAATGCCAGGGAATGTCATTGCTATTTCCTCTTGAGTTTGCAAGTAGAGATGGTTTTGGAAATCCTCTCCAAAGATGATGTTCTTGGGGTGGGAAGAACATATTGGCAGTTGTGTTTAGACAATCTCTAGGCTTCCCAGCTGTTTATTTATGACTCTAAGAGTTCATTTAGATAATTTAGTCTGCCCTTACCTACACATCAGTCACTCTGGAGAAAATTCTTGTGCATCTCATCCTTTTAAGTAGTTGGGATGTTGTCCATGAAAGCTGAGAAACATTGATCTTGTGGCTTCAAATGCCTCTTCTGTGCCTTGTGTTGGCATTTGCATCTCATGTCTGTGTGTTTTGGTGTTGAGAACAGGAGATTACTTTTTTATTACTTTTTAGACATTTTTATTACCTTCTGCCTGTCATCATTTTACATGTTACTACATTTCCAGCCTTTAATTTTATATGTATATAAACATATAAAAATAATGCCGTGTAATATAATTTAATCTGAAGCTTTCAAATAACTTCTTGTGTTTATATCTCTGATTAAGTTACAAAACTGCCTAACTGCAGCTTCTCCTAACATAAAAAGCAGTGAGTGTCTCTGCTGCGAACTGGCAAACCTAATTTTTGTGCTCTAAAAACCTTGGAGAACATCCTAGTTCACTTGAGGTCTGTAAAACTGTTCAACTTCTCTGTCATCTTCAGTTCATCAACATAAAAATGCTATAATTTCATCAGTTAAATGGACAGAGAGCTGGTAATGAGTTTTCTAAGGTAGGTTTTTGATAGGGCTGTTCCAGTAATGTTTTATTCCACAGAATTTCAGTGTAACTTATTTCCAGCAAAGCTTCTGATACATTTTTCCTCTATAATAAACTTGAAAGCAAACCTTTAAAAAAATTATGCATTCTTGTGCACTACTCTTGCTTTCCAGGCTGTTTTCTGATGCTTTTGCAGTTTATTCTTCTTATGCACTGCCCACATAACACACTTGTCTGTTAGAGGTTGTCTGGCTATGAGAGGAGCGTTCTCAGCTGAACTGTGGATCTTTGGGACTCTCTCATGCTTTGCTTTTCTGTTCCTCTTGCCTTGGGCACATGATGAGATGCTGTGAGGCTTCTCCCATCCCTCTGTGTACACAGCTTTGGTGTCTTACTTCTCTGTGCCAGTGTGATAAACACCACACAGTGAATCCAACTGGTTTTATTTGATTAAACCGACGTGAATCTTCGGAGCGTGGCTCTCTTCGCTGCCCCACTTGAGTCCCTCTCAAAATTGGGCAAAATATTTTTAGTGCTGTGTTCTGTCTCTGTATTCCAAGCCATGGGCAGACTGAAATAGCAAACTTCATGTTTTCACTCCTCTTCACAGACAAATAAGGACATTCTGGTAGCATCTCCCTGTGAGCAGTTTACACACGCGTGCGCACGCGGCTCAACCTGCGCCTCCAGCTGGAGCTGTGAGGGATCTCCAGAATTCCTGGGGGTAGAAGAAAGGTTCCAAATTGGGCAGCTCTGGCTGAGTCAGAGGCAGAACTGTGCTGCACCAGA
The DNA here is from genome assembly GCF_000695815.1 of Acanthisitta chloris. Taxonomy (NCBI): domain Eukaryota; kingdom Metazoa; phylum Chordata; class Aves; order Passeriformes; family Acanthisittidae; genus Acanthisitta; species Acanthisitta chloris. Next base: position 980 of record NW_008690109.1, on the reverse strand, counting down.
GGCTGTTGATACCTTCCCTTCAGAGGTGGCAGAACACTTGGAACAAGGAGGGTGGAGGATGAAGACGGTCGTGCCCTTTTGGTGGCTTAGTTTGGGAGCAATAAATTCTGCTTTTATACTGGAAGCAATATCCAGGACAGCATAAAGCTGCTTTGTCAGGTTGATTTCCTTCTCAAACTCACATTTTTTTCAGTTATTCTCCAAGAGTTTGAGTGAATCCATGGGGTAAACAGAGCTGTTGTATCCTTGTTTACACACTGTGGAAGGTGGGAATGCAGTCACCTATGTCAGGGTTACACTGGAGATATTGATTGCTGTAATGAGATGTTTTCTGGCATTCCACAACTGACTGCAAAACAGTGATTAAAACCCTGTCTTTAAGTTGATTACAGGAAAAGGGAAACAGCTCCAAGTTCTCCAAGGATCCTTTTTTGTCATCTTAATCCTGTGCCTCCATTTTCTAAATGAAGTGCTCTCCCTGGTGCTGTATTTTAGGCTGTCCTTTTCCCAGGAATGCTGCACAGCAACTTGATTAATGTGTGGCAGCAAGGGCAGGGGCACGTGATATCAAGGGCTTTCTCTTGCAGGTGGTGTGTGTTCTGCTTCCCATGAGCATCACTCAGTTCTCATCCAGCTGCTCTTGCTATGGAAAGGATTTGCCTCATTAACCAGCATAAACCACTGGTTGGTGACCTAGCCCAGGAACAAGGGTCTGAGATGTTACCTGGAACCATTCTCAGCTTTATCATGAGTTACATTTTAGAGGGATGGGTAGGAATGGGCAGGATTAAAAAGCAATAAAATCAGGTACTGCTTTCTCCAATGCTCCTTTCCAAACAGTCCTCCATGAATCATGGTGCCCATTCCCCTTTTCCTGTCTTCTCAGTGCTTTTTGTTCTCCTGAGCACCTGCTCTCCCATACAGTTAGGGAATGCTGCTCCAGAGAATGCTATGTGCATCTTCTCCAAAGGCACATTATA
>NW_008690108.1:0-619 GCF_000695815.1 Acanthisitta chloris | reverse complement strand
GGAAAAAATTGTGAAAAATTGTGGAAAAAATTATGAAAAATTGGAAAAAAAATGAGAATAAAACGGGGAAAAAATGGAAAAAAAATGGGAAAAAAATCGAGAAAAATGGGGGAAAATTGGGGAAAAATGGGGAAAAAATGGGGAAAAATGGGGAAAAAATGGGGAAAAATGGGGAAAAAATGGGGAAAAATGGGGAAAAAATGGAAAAATGGGGAAAAAGTGGAAAAACTCCAGAAAGAAAGTGGAAGAAATTTGGGAAAAAAGAAGAAGAAAAAAGACCAAAAAAAAAAAACAGGAAAAAGGAAAATGATGGAAAAGGAAAAGGAAGAAAGAAAAGGGAAAAAATGGAGAAAAAAGTGGAAAGAAGAGGAAAAAGATGCAAGAAAAAGAGGAAAATTCCAGGAAAATTCCAAGAAAATTCCAGGAAAATTCCAGGAAAATTCCAGGAAAGGCCTCGGCCCCAGGGAAGCTGCAATAAATCCCAAAAAAAATCCAATTTTGGGGCAATTTTGGTGCTTGAAATTTCTGAAAAATTTTAATTTTTGCTTTTTTTTTTGCTATTTTTTTATCTTTTTTTTTTTTTTTTTTTTGGGGAGTGACCCTCCCCCGGGAAATTCCC
>NW_008690107.1:0-452 GCF_000695815.1 Acanthisitta chloris | reverse complement strand
ATCGACCCAAAATCAGCAACAGCCCAATATCAACCAAAATAAGCCCAATATCAACCAAAATCAGCCCGAAATCAGCCAAAATTGACCCAAAATCAACAAAAAGCGACCCAAAATCGTCCAAAATTGATCCAAAATCAACAACTGACCCAAAATCAGCCAAAATTGACCTAAAATTAACCAAAATCGACCCAAAATCAACCAAAATCCACCCAAAATCATCCCAAAATCACCTGAAATCGACCCAAAATCAGCCAAAAGTGACCCAAAATCAACAAAAATTGACCCAAAAATCAACAAAAATCGACCAAGGTCGACACAAAATCAACAAAAATTGACCCAAAATCAGCCAAAATCGACCCAAAAATCAGCAACAATGTCCCAAAATCAAACAAAATTGACCAAAAAATCTCCCAAAATCAACAGCACAGGTGATTTTTGGGGTCCCAGGTGAC
>NW_008690106.1:0-818 GCF_000695815.1 Acanthisitta chloris | reverse complement strand
CATGGTGTGTCCATGTTGGGTCTGTGGTTCTTTTATGGGTTCGTTGGTGTATCCGTGTGTCAGTGCCACGTCCGTGTGTCCCTGTGTGTCCTTGTGTCCCTCTGTGTCCTTGTGTCCCTGTGACCTCTCCTGTCCTTAGGGAATGTCCTGGAGGAGCTCTGGGATCCCTTCGACACCAACCCTGTGTCCATGGCCACGTGTCCCTGGGTGACCCCCTGCCCCTGTCTGACCCCGTTATCCCTAGGGAACATCCCAGAGGAGCTCCATGACCCCTTTGACACCAACTCTGTGTCCTTGTCCGTGTGTCCCCGTGTGACCCCTGTGACCCCCCTGACCCCTCCTGTGCGACCCTGTTGTCCCTAAGGAATGTCCTGGAGGAGTTCCATGACCCATTCTGCATCCGCCCTCTGTCCCTGTCCCTGTGTCCCTGTGTCCCTGTCCCTGTGTCCCTGTCCCTGTGTCCATGTCCCTGTGTTTGTGTCCATGTCCATGTCCCTGTGTCCCTGTCCCACTGACTGACCCAGTTATCCCATTATCCCTAGGGAATGTCCCCTTTGTCCATGTCCCTGTCCCTGTGTCCATGTCCCTGTCCCTGTGTCCATGTCCCTGTGTCCTGTGTCCATGTCTCTGTGTCCATGTCCCTGTGTCTGTGTCCTGTGTCCCTGTCCCTGTGTCCTGTGTCCATGTCCCTGTGTCCATATCCCTGTCCCTGTCCCTGTCCCTGTGTCTATGCCCCTGTGTCTGTGTCCTGTGTCCCTATCCTTGTGTCCATATCCCTATCCCTGTGTCCATATCCCTGTCCCTGTGTCCCTGTCCCT
>NW_008690105.1:0-806 GCF_000695815.1 Acanthisitta chloris | reverse complement strand
AATCCACTGTCAGTCTCCATTCTCCAGTGGACTTGCGCACTGGCCATATAGGGCAGTAAAAGGGTGAACGAGCCTTACTGACCACCCCTTGGCTCTCCAGCTCACAAGTCATCTTATGGATGGGGACCACAGAGTCTCTGTTGGTGCGGTATTGCCGACAGTGCACTGTCGCTCTGGCGATCAGGACCTGTTGCTCTTCAGCTCTCAATAGTCCCACAGCAGAGGGATCATCTGAGAGACCAGGCAAGGTACTCAATTGTCTGATGTCTTCTGTCTCCACAGCAGCTATCTGAAACGCCCAGCGATGTCCTTTAGGGTCTTTGAAATACCCATTTCTGAGATAGTCTATGCCTAGAATGCATGGGGCCTCTAGACCGGTCACGATGGGGTGTTTCTGCCACTCATTCCCAGTTAAGCTCACTTCAGCTCTCAGTGCAGTCAGCTGCTGGGATCCTCCTGTCACCCCAGAATTGAAAATGAGTTCTGCTCCCATGTACCTTGATGGTATCAGAGTACATTGAGTGCCAGTATCAACCAAAGCCGTATATCTTTGTGGGTCAGACGTGCCAGGCCATCGGATCCACACAGTCCAGTAGATCTGGTTGTCCCTTTTCTCTACCTGGCTAGAGGCAGGGCCCTTTTATTCCTGGTCATGGTGCATATTGCTTCCCTGTGGTAAGTAATCTCTTGAGGTCCCTTCAAGTGGATCAGTCATGCCATCCCTCCCATACCTTTCGGTGTTCTGTCCATGAGAGACCAGGGCAATGTTGATTCTAGACAAGCTTCTTGTGATAGTTGTCCCTCTT
>NW_008690104.1:0-13555 GCF_000695815.1 Acanthisitta chloris | reverse complement strand
CTCTGCACGGGGTCCCGCGGAGCGCCCGGGTCAGGGTGCCCTCGGCACCAGGGAGGATGGCTGGGGGCACTCGTGTGGGGACACAGAGGTGCTCTAGCCTAGGAGAGAAAAAATAAATGAGGCTCTCCCGGGTCTCCTCTGTGAGAAGACCCACCTGCCGCATGTGCCGCGGGGGGATGTCTGCAGCTTCTTCCCAGGCCAGCCGAGGAGCTGGCCCGACACCAGCTCATTCAGCTGTTTGGGTCTCGAGCAGGGGCCAAAGAGAAGCCCGAAAGTGCACCAGGGCAGAGAAGAGGCTCGCTGCAGTTCAACAGGCTGCAGAGTCAGTGCTCTAGTTGGCTGTGACCTGCTGGGTCTCCATCTGCTTTTATTTGATCCAGCAGGAACAGCTCAAAACTGCTGCCCGAGACTTCAGCCGTACAATCGCAAGCGTTGTTGATGTTGATCATTAAGTACCTGAGTTGGGTTTTAATGTTTGCTTGAGAAGCCTCTGTGATGCAAACTGGCATAGAACAAGCATGTGTCTGTAAGCAACACTAATTCAAGCAGGGATGAAGAATACTACATTTAGCAACTTCTGACTTCGGACATTCAAGAATTTACTGTACTTAAACCTCCGTAAATTACTTCTAAGCCTTAGAAATTTTGCAGTGGAAGATGTGTTTAGCAAGCTGAAAATAATTCAGGTATTTGACACTGTCTGTAAAAATAAAATGCTTCTTCACTGGCCTAAGATTTTTTTATTGAAATAGTACCTCTAAACTAATAAATCTGCCACTAACTGACCAACACTTCTAAGAGTGAGAGGAGTTTGAGAACAGCATATTTTAAGTGGAAGGCAAACCAGAAAATGGCAGGTGTGTTTTGGGTGAAGAATATTATAGATGGATGCCTAAAGCCTTCACCAGTGTTTCTCATAAAATCACTGGTTCTTCAAACTAAGTGTGTTTTAATTTGTTAGTTTCATCGTTGCTCATCTCCAATAATAGTCCTCACTTGGAAAATGCCATTTTAGTTTTCTCAGTTTACCAATCCTCTCGCACTACACTGTCATATTTGATTTGGGAACGCTTCAAAATGTTTTCATTGGGTTTCCACTGGAGGTTTTTCTAAATTAGTCACAAGTGGCAGTGTCTGTTTCAACGAAACTCAGCTTTGTAACCAAAGAATTTGTCTCTTTCAGACAGACAACTAGATTTGCCTCTGGGTTGTATGGGAAAAGACAAGGTACTTGTTAAAGATTTAAATACACAACAAAACCTGCTTGCAGGGAAGCCTGCTCCAAAGGGGACAGATAGCAATAATGCTCTCTCAAATGCAGGTTTCAAACAGCCAGCTCCATGTAGCATAGCACCACTGAGGTCTGAGTTCATAAGCAGGTCTGGCCTGAGCAGATCAGGGACTTGCTGATGACTGGCACATCACTCTTCCAGGTTCTGTAACTTAGAGTAAACTTCTGTACGTGTTACTTTGTAAGACAAGGATCCTAACTTCTACTGATCCATAAGACCTAAGTGAATCTTATTATGATGTGTTTAAGGGTCCACACGAGACTACTGTGAGCTTGTCCAGAAGCTGATGAGGATTTTTGTACGCTATTTGCATACAGATCCTGCAAGCACATAGGCAGCTGCAGATTCTGCCCCATGCTAATGTGGTAGAACTGTTTAGTAATGTTGTGGTTTAACCCCAGCCAGCAGCCAAGCCGCTCACCCGTTCCCAAGCCAGTGGGATGGGGGGAGTGAATCAGAAGGATAAAAGCTAGAAAACTCATGGGTTGAGATAAAGACAGTTTAATAGGGAAAGCAAAATCCATGCACACAAGCAAAGCAAAACAAGAAATTAATTCACTGCTTCCCACAGACAGGAGGTGTTCAGCCATCTCCAGGAGAGCAGGGTCCCATCATGCGTAACAGTTATTTGGGAAAACACACATGATCACTCCAAACATCCCCCCTTCCTCCTTCTTCGTCTCACTTTATATCCTGAACATGATGTCATATGGTATGGAATATCCCTTTGGTCAGTCAGGGTCACCTGTCCTGCCTGTCTCTCCTGCCAACTTCCCATGCACCCCCAACTTGCTTGCCAGTGTGGCAGTATGAAAAGCAGAGAGGGCCTTGGCTCAATGCAAGCTCTGCTTAGCCAAAACAAACACATCTCTGTATTATCAATTCTGTGTTCAGCACAAGTCCAAAACATAGCCCCATACTAGACACTGTGAAGAAATTAACTCTACCCCAGCCAACACCAGCACAAACATTCATTCTTCAATGAACATTAAACATTTCCAATCTGTGACTTCTCTTGATTTCTTCCAGTCATATTTTGGCTTCTAAGCCAAATGTTTAACACTAGTTGCAGTAACTTCTGTGATGCAGAACATCAAAAAGGAACACATATAGGGCAAGGTTCCATTTTATTTTTTTTCCAGAAATTATCTTTGTATTTCAATAATTCCAAAAGGAATCACAAACAGCTGAAATAAAAATTACTGCATTCAAATTACATTATGTGGTTATGGCAAAACAACTTGTATCTCTAACCATAGGAAAACACATCCTTTAAATACAAAAACCTCTTCTTAGAAAAGATCGTTTAGAGAAAAAAACTTATTTATATATGTGCGGAGGTGTATATATGTAGTTTTGAAAGGAAATGGACTATGTTTCTTAACTGTGATGAAACAGCTGTTGTTTTTGTTTATCCTGCAGCAATTTGAATTACTGCATTTACTGAGGAAATTCCCTATTGTATTTTAGGCTGCCCCTGTAACAACTCTTGGTCCTTTCCCACTTGTTTTAGTGAGTATACAAAGGAATGTGGCCAACACTTACTTGGGATCACATTGGTATTTGGATGTATTGGCACTAGAAGTAGTTTACCGATATAGAAATCCCAATACTCCACATCAGTGAAGCACATGCACTGAAAATAAAGCTATGCCAGCAAAGTCCTGCTTGCTAGCAAGATAGTTCCACAAGTTATATGGTCCTACAAATGGAATAAAGAATTCTGGTAAAGGTCAGTGTAACTGCATACATATATGGTGTTTTATTAGCATCTTTAAGGGATTGCACACCATGTTGAAGTGCTCACGATAGTTAATATCTGTATTAGGTTTAATCACAGAAATAAGTTCTTGCTAGTATTTTTAACTGACAAACATAGGGTAGGAAGACAGCTCCAAAATGGACAAAAATAAGTTTGTAAGAACATTTACTCTTGTTTAAGATATTAGAAGTCATAGCCTGTGAAGAGCACTTATGAGGACATGCTGCTGAGGCTGGGATTCTTTTCATGGACAGGGAAGAAGAAAGGAAGGGGGGCTAGAATTGAGTATATAAGTAGTTCTCTGTACTCCTATTGCATCAAAGAGAAAAACAATGTGCTGCTTTACTTTGTTAGTTGCTAGGTTGTCCATTATATTCGTATCTTACTGAATTTAGTGGTGGCTAATTTATGTATGAAATTTATGTTAAAATTAGTATGTATTTATCCAAAATCTGTGAGGGCACACATCCATATTTTCCCCCATCCATTTCACCCCCAATAACAATACCATCCAGCAGCAGACTTTTATACAACCAAGACCACTGTGTCTAAACAGTTCCACATGGACCTGTGTGGAATTCATAACAGGGCTTGGCTTCAACACAGACATTAGTTGTTACTACATTCTTTCGTCTAAGACACTAGCACTAATACCAGCATTAATCCAGCATTTTCTAATCTTAAAAGGCCTCACTCTAGTGGAAGAGACTCCTTTCTCTTTCCCCAGAAGCATGAAATATTTAAAGTTTCAGAGAACCACTGAGCTAAGGACATGAATGCAGTTGAGAATTACACTGAAAAGTAATGTGAAAAGGAAATGCAAGAAAGTGCATGCAGCAGACTGAGAAAGGGACCAGATTGCAGAGGAATATGTACTGGAGAGTAGGCAGAGAGAGAAAAAATAAGATGTGTAAATTGGGAATGTGAAATAAGGAACAGCAAAGCAGCTGCTATCAAAAATAAATTGTACTGTGACCAAAATCAGTTAAATACAATTAAGCATGGATTAAAATATACAGTCTTTTCTAGCATTATTCTTATGTGTAAGCAATTGCTGGAGCACTAATTATGATACATACATAATGAAGAGATGTAAAGGGTATGATTTATTCTGTAAAATTCATGGACCTTGTAATGATGATGATGAAAATTACTAACTAAGAACAGTTTTTACAGTGTTCAGAACCAGACATGGTGTAATTTCCAAAAAGACTGAATATGGCACACTGTCTAATAAACAGACTTTAAATACTCTAATCCTAGTTCTGGAAAAGAAGGTCCACATAAAAAGCAAATGGTATGACACTTCTGAGCTCTACTTGATGGAGAACTTATGGTCCCTGTGATAGAGAATGGTCCCTGTGGTCAGTGCTGTGTTCCTTCTCAATTACAGCTTCCAAGGGAAGTCCTAGCTCAAATAAGCATGACAAATGGAAGCAAATGTAGGTCACGGCTATGATTCATATTAGTACTGCAAAGTACTAAGACATGAAGTAGAGATCTTGATGAGCACATCCTAGGCTGAGTGCTGCCGAAGTTTGGATTTCACATGGGGTGTATCCCTGAGATGACTGTAAAAGAGGTGGGGCAAATTTTACTCTCATACCTGTAGACTTGTGTTGCATCCTGTGCACTGGATAAAGCAATCAGATCTCCCTACTGAGTAGGTTCCATTCACTGAACCAGAAGAAAGCCCATCATAAATTGTTAGATTTCACCTTGTATCCATGTGATCACCTGGACATGGTGCCAAGGTAGCAGCAAAAACCTGCAGCAGGGATGTCTTGAGGAAAGCTGGACCATCCCAATCTACAATATGCAAAGCTGATGAGGAGCTCCACGCCTCAACACAGAATGATACATTACTGAAATATGTTCTGCACCATTTTTGTGTACAGCTTACACAAAAAAAAGAAAAACCCAACCAAAACCCCCAACCAAACAGAAAAAGACTTATTTAAAACCTTCAGTCTTTAGAAAACAATGCATCGTGGATAAGCAGGGCTGTTAGCCTCCGTGTTCACAAGTCATCTCAGTAATTGGTGGGTTTTTCCTGATCATTTTACTTTAAAAGGGTGTAGTAAAGAGTGTATTTTATTATTATGCTCTGTCATACTTGTTTAACTCATCAAAACATTTTCTTGGAAAAATGAAGCAAAAGTAGTTTTATTCATAGATACTAACTGTAAGGTATAACGCTTTATCTTAGTAGATGCAAATGCATCAAAGTCTGTGTACTTCTCCTCCATCACATTGTCCACTCTAACAGCAATATTGTGAGATAGTCCTAACCGAGTCAATCAATTAACAGAGAAGACAGGTACAGCTCATGAATTAAAATTACATTTCAACAACTGATATACTGCCATCTAGTGCTTACTGAATGCAGAGCCTACAGCACTTGAGGGGACATTCAATGAAAATTAAAAATGCTGTAGACTGGGGAAAAGCAAGTGGGATATAGCTCACACATCGTACAGATGCTTTTGTTGTACAAAGAGGCCATGAAATCAAAGATATTAAAATCTTAAAAGATTATATTCAGGGAGCCATAACAATAAAAATCACATAGATGTAGTTACCACATATAATTTTGCAGAGAGAGGTTGTGCATAGAAAGTGAAAAGCATATCATGCTGCTATTCCAGAAATGGAGTAAATCTTCATTTGGAATAACTTTTTGTTTTTATGTGTAAGATTAAAAAGTATTGCAAACTCATTGTAAAGATTCATGGAAGATCTCAGGACCTGTACACTTAACTATGCAGAATGTCTAGTAAAATTGGTGTTTTGCTGGGTGGACAGGGTCAGTACAAAACATATGAACACAGAGTTAGAAGAAAATGAGCTTACTTTGGCTGTATTTGTCAAAGCAGCCTAAGCAAGGTAATACACTTAGTAATATAGTGTACTTAATCACTGGGTTAAGGTAGCAAAAGATTAAGCAAGGTGAATAAGCAAGGCAATGCACCTGATCATTATTATGAAGAATTGATGGTAGTGATTAAGAAAGATCCATTACCAATTGTCCTAACACTTTACCATCACCCAGATCCACAGTTGCTGGGGAGCCCTGGTCACAGCAAGGATTTGGAGAATCCCTCCCAGCAATTGGGCAATCTTATACAGTGCATCCACTCATAGGTGGGGTCTCCAAAGTCACTACGACTAGGGTCAGTTTTATACACTTTAAAGAACAAAACTATTAATCATTATATGACAATATGTGTGGTACCTGGTTTCGTTTCCTTGTATGGGTCAGACAATGGGCCTGGCCAGGGTCCACGAGCCTGGGGATACAAGCCTATCACCTTTTACTCTGTGTCCATGTTCTTTATTCTACTTTATAATTGGTTAATCCACTGTTAACACACTGATCACATGCCTTGCATGCAAATATCAAGCTGCCTGCTACTATAGTATTTGTGAGCGTTCACATGAAGGTCAGCTCCGGCTCAGGCCTTCACAACAGGCCTTGGCATTGCAATAGTAATTGGATTCATATTAAATTGAAAAAAAAGAGTGGAAAATTTAAGTTGAAGATAAAGGTTTGAAAAGGTTTATTCCAGTAATAAGAACCCAATAATAAGTCCCCAACATAAAAAGGACATGGAACTGTTGGACCAAGTCCAGAGGGGGGTCACAAAGTTGATAAGAGGACTGGAGCATCTCCCCTACAAAGACAGGCTGAGGCAGTTGGGGCTGTTTGGCCTGGAGAAGAGAAACTTTCATGGAGACCTCATAGCAACCTTCCAATACCTGAAGGGGCCTACAAGGAAGCTGGAGGGAGGCTCTTTGTTAGAAACTGTAGTGATAGGACAAGGAGTAATGGGTGTAAATTGAAAGAGGAGAAATCTAGTTATTAGGAAGAAATTCTTTACTGTGAGGGTGGTAAGGCACTGAAACATGTTGCCCAGGGAGGTTGGGATGCCCCAACCCTGGCAGTATTCAAAGCTTTGAGCAACCTGGTATAGTGGGAGGTGTCCCTACCCATGGCAGGGGGTGTTGGAACTAGATGATCTTTAAGGTCCATTTCAAGCCCATAACATTCTATGATTCTACAATAATTCTGGTACAAGCAGATGCTCTATGATGAGTAGTTTGTTATGGTGCATCTGGAGTACAATTTTCAGTGGTATTAGGCAAAGTCACTTGACAGTTTTTCTATGCCAAAGAACATTGAGATCCAGATAAATATACTAGTGGAAAAAAATAAGTAACCTCAGAACCTAAAATATTCAAACTAGTATTTGTCAGAAAGCTAATATTAACCATGGAGCCTAAAAAGTTAATTTACTCAAACTAGTTATTGACAAGTTAATTTTAAGATTTTCAGACAAAATATTAGGAAAATTGAAAAAGAATTGTGAGGAAAAAAACCCTTAATTTTCCCTTGAAATTTCATCTTCTGTCTTTACATGAATTTTATCAGTTGTTTTTTTTGAGGAAGTTATCAGAATCATTCCTCTTTTTTAATGAAAATCATCCTAGAAAGTATATAAACTAAACTCAGATATTTTCAGAAAAACCTCTGCATTTTCCTTTATTTAGTTCAAGTAAATTCTAGTCATATTGTGATGGATTTATAACACAATATAAACAGAAATGTGATTTTGAAAGATCAAAAGAAAGATAAAAAGTTACTCTGCAGTTGGAATAATTTTCACCTTGCAAATCAGGCATTTGCTTAAGCCATGTAAAATTCTCAAACTCATCTTTAGCACAAAGTAAATAAGATAGATCATGATAGCTGAAAATTTTTATACTTTTAGTGTATGTTTCTAAAATATGAAATTGACAAGTTGTGTCCCCTCTTTAATCTCGTTTTATTTCCTTTTTAATATATCTGGAAAATCAGTAAAATTTGAAAAAGTAATTAGGAATGCCCATTCTGCTTTTCACAATTCTTCCATTCATTTTTACATTGCATCCTTTGTCTCATTTGCATTAAGCAGTCCAAATTCTCTCTCTACAGCCATATTAACTTTTATCCACCTGTTTTCATAGAATCATAGAATCAACCAGGTTGGAAAAGACCTCCAAGATCATCGAGTCCAACCCCACCATGGTTACTAGACCATGGCACTAAGTGCCACATCCAGTCTCATCTTGAAAACCTCCAGGGACAGTGAATCCACCACCTCCCTGGGCAGCCCATTCCAATGCCTGATCACTCCCTCCATAAAATATTTCTTCCTAATATCCAACCTAACCCTCCCCTGGCAGAGCTTGAGTCTGTGCCCTCTTGTCCTCCTGCTGGTTGTCTGGGAGAAGAGACCAACCCCCACCTGACTACAACCTCCTTTCAGGTAGTTGTAGAGGGTGAGAAGGTCTCCCCTGAGCCTCCTCTTCTCCAGGCTAAACAATCCCAGCTCCCTCAGCCTCTCCTCACAGCATTAGTTCTCGGTTCCCTTCACCAGCCTCGTTGCTCTTCTCTGGACCTGCTCCAGCACCTCAATATCCTTCCTGAACTGAGGGGCCCAGAACTGTACACAGTACTCAAGGTGTGGCCTCACCAGTGCCAAGTACAGGGGCAGAATCACCTCCCTGGTCCTGCTGACCACGCTGTTCCTGATCCAGGCCAGGATGCCATTGGCCTTCTTGGCCACCTGAGCACACTGCTGGCTCATGTTCAGCTTTCTGTCTATCCAAACTCCCAGGTCCCTTTCTGCCTGGCTGCTCTCCAGCCACTCTGTCCCCAGCCTGGAGCACTGCATGGGATTGTTATGGCCAAAGTGCAGGATCCAGCACATTTTCATCAGTCCTATTTCTGGACTTCATTTTGGACATGTAGGACATTCTGTTAAATGTTTTGTACTAACAGATTAACTGAATTAACCCACGGTCACACAAAGATTTCAGCATTCAAATTTATATATTAATTGGTGAAAGACTGAGAGAGTTTTTATGAATACCAGTGTTATGCTCTTCTCTTTTCAATAGCTTGTACTTAAAGGCCACAGAATTTTTAATGGACATTTTATTTATGAAGCCAGAGCTGCATAGCAAGTGGCAGTTTTTGATTACATGATTATCATGTATAAATAGCCCCATGCTGTTCAATACAAAAAGCTTATATTTGCATGATGTGAAAATCTGAAACTATATATGGAGAGAAAGGTGCCTTTATATTAAATGTATTCATCAGTGAACTGCTTTTTTAACCTTCATAGGATTTAAAAAACTTACAGAAACTTGAAATAAAATGAGTATTTGTGAAGTGTCTGTAATTTGAGGCTAGAATATAGACTGTGCTTACTGCAGTATGACTTTCAGGGCTATTACAACCAACTCATGCAAATAAAATTGTCTACTGTTATTTTTACCTTTTCACTTCCCATTTGTATTTTTAGGCATGCTGGGATCTGTCAAAACCTCATATACTCAGAGCAGCGACTGTATTCTTTACATATAGTGTAAGTACTAATTGTACTTCCAATATGAATAAGAAACAGTAATAATAATTACACCTTATAGTTGAATGTGAAAAAGGTTGTGAGCCCAATCACAACCATTCATGCTGAATTTTAGATAAAACTGAGAGGAAGAAAAGTAGATATTAGATCTCTTTGTGAGGATACAATTGTGAAAGTTAGTCTCCAAATATTGCAATTATTACCAATATGGAAAAGGTAATGCCTAAGTATAGGATGTAATCCTGGGTACCTAATCTCTCTTTAATGGCAGCCAGCAAGTAAGGACATCATAGCATAGCACTGTTGGGCCATTGCACATCTTTCTACCTTACCCTATCAGACACCTTCATTGTTACTGATGGAGTTGCAGTGGAAATAATTTAAGAACAGGCTGTATCATTATCTGGTTTAGACTCCCCAGTACTGGATCATCTCTTAGGAGCAGACTGTCAAGTCATGTGCACTAAAATGAAAATGTTTGCAAAATTTGGCAGAAGATGGAACAGCAGTTGAGCAGAAGTGAATCTTCACTGAAACCTTACTTACATCATTAAAACCTCTCACTGTAAAAATTACTTGTGAATCTAGTAATTAAATCAATATATGGAAAACAAAGATTGGGTGATCTAGTGAGAATAAGCGTTGACTACTACAATAAAGATTACATACATATTTTAGGTAAACTAGTTGAAACTGGTAGTCACATACTTTTAAATATATTAACTGATGTTGTATACAGTAAATATTTATGCACTTCAGGTATTTAAACTTGTAATTTTTTCCCCAACCACACTTTTCAGTCATCCATTGAGAACTCTTCATGTTCTATTCAGTAGAAACAATGTTTACAATTATATATAACATAATACATATTCAAATGAGTCCTAATAAATGTAAACTTCCTGGGACTTGAGTATTCTAAAATTATACTGAGAATTGTTGCCTAATGGCATGTCTCACACACACTGCATGTATGTATACAAGACATCGAATAGACGTGTTTTGTGAGTGTACAGCGCTTTGCAGTGATGAATTATACATTAGACCCAATTTCTAACTCTCTGAATTAACAGAGATTATTTGAAAATTATCTTGGAAAAAAACACAGAGAAACGACAACTACTTAGTTATTGTGTTCACTTTTCAAATGGTACACTGCTGATACAATGCATGGCATATCTGAAGGAACAGCCTAACACCAAGACTACAGCCAGCCGACAGTGTTTTATGGGGACTGGCAGCAGGAGGAGCAGTACTTCCAAACCTTAAATTATTATGCTAATCAAAAAAGTTAGTTACTTGAACGTGTGTATCCAGGTGATGAATCAAATCCCTGACTTTAGCTTTCTTGGTTCCCAGTGCTTTGATCAACTATTCTAGATTGCTTCATTTTTTTACTCTCTTCCCCCCAACTGCTTCTCCCCAAATGCTGCCACCCTTGCCAAATTCAGAATCTAACCCTCCCCAGATTAAAGGACAAAAAAGGTGTGTGCATTCCTAAGCACACATGTAAGCAAGCCAACAAAATGTGAGGAGACAAAAGAAATAAATATGCTCTTGGTCATAAATGAAAACAATAGCAGCTAAGCAACACAAGATGATATGTGAATTTTTGTGAATTACTTTTGTTTCTTTCTTCAAGAACTTTAATGCCATGGGCAGAGACACCTCCCCACTAGACCAGGTTGCTCAAGGCCTCATCCAATCTGGCCTTGAAAACTGCCAAATAAATGTATTTATAGTAAAAATATAGAATATATATTAATATATAATATATATTTTAAATCTATAAATGTAATTGTAGTAAAACCAAATATTCTAGCCATTGTCATTAACTGACACTGTTATTAGCTTCTTGGCTGTGGGACTAGATACAACACACTGCACACTAACATTTCTGTTTATTCCAGAACAGACATGTTAACCAGGACACAGACACTGTTGCTCCTTGCAAAACAAACAAGTAAAGGCTTCATGTTTTTCAAGCAGAACAAAAGCTCAGGCAAAGGCCCTATACAGGTGAGTTGTATAGTTAGACAAAGGAATGGAGAGTTCTGGCAGTCACACAGCATCCTTGTAAACATTGCACAATCAAATTGCAGACTGATCTACTGAACCATCCTTAATCTTTGATGGTTATTAGATCTATGTAGAAGTTCAGCACACCTGCTAAGCTACCTACTTGTCAAGGCAGAACACCTTACAAAAGTAATATTGATGACCTGAACAGCAGCAGCCAGTGAATTGTGGGCTCGCTTCACCGACACTGAAAACATTTTTCCTCTGCTTATCAGAAGGATTTGTGTTCTTGTGAGGAACACACAAAAGAGGAAGGACAATAAGGAGGAGGGAAAAAGAACATTTAGTCTGAGAAACTGGAACAGAGCAGGTTCTTATCACAGAAACTGGACTTTATCTTACTGAAACCAGCAAGCTTAAGGCTTGTTTTTCATTGAAGATAGTTGCACAGTTCATTTAAAATGTGCATCTGTGTGAGACAAGAATAAATTAATGCAATTGATGAATATAAATACTCTGAGTGGAAGGTTTCAGTTGGGTATTTTTGTAGAAAAAAGAAAAGTCACAGAAACTGAGAGATACCTCAAAACTAGCTTTCACCCCTTGGCAATTCTATATGCTTTCAAGAGAGGCAGAGCCATAGCAGCTCTTCAGGGTGAGAGTCCTGGCTTCTCTTAATTAGTACACAAAGAACAATTACAACCTGGACAGGATATAATCTTGCTGTCTTTCAGAACCCCATTACGAATTTGATCCTCCTCAGTGCACTAATGTCAGCTCAAGGTTCAGGGATGATCATATAGAGCAAACAGAAGGTTAAGAAATATTAGCAGATGAACAGAGCACAGGACAGAGAATAAATATGAAGCTTTGGAAACTCATACTTTGCACATGCTTGAACATTGTGTCATTCTGATCTTTCCCATTTCAGAAAGGATATAGCTGAAAAAAGTCAGAGAAGCTAACAACGATTACCAAAGAATAACTAAGCACAACAAAGTGGTCGAGGAGTATCCAGAATAGAAAAGGCTGTCAATGAGTAACAAGGCAGAGATCCATAAAGTGAGTAGTCTGAACACTGTGAGCGGCTAAAGTCTGTCTCTGTGAGCACAAAGGGTTATAAAATGAAATGGGCAATGGGAAGGCTTTAAAGAAAACATGTTTCTTCACAAAGTGTACAACTGGACCAGAAACATGTTTGACAACTTATGAAGTGCCTTGTGCACATTAAAATTTTCAATGATCTGAACGGGCAACAAGACACGGCCACAGAAGATATCCACTGGAAATAATTAACTGCATAGAGTCCATCTTTTCCTCAAGAAGTCCCTGCAAGACAAATTGGAGATGGGGAAATCATGGAATCATAGAATTGTAGGGGTTGGAATGGACCTTAGATATCATCTAGTCCCAATCCCACCTGCCATGGGCAGGGACACCTCCCCACTAGACCAGGGTGCTCAAGGCCTCACCCAGCCTGGTCTTGAACATTGCCAGGGTTGGGGCAGCCACCACGTTCCTGGGCAGACTGTTCCAGTGTCTCACCACCCTCACAGTAAAAATCTTTCCTAATACATAACCTAGATTTCCCCTTGTCCTATCCTGCAGTTCCTAACACAGAGTCCCTCTCTGGCTCCCTTGTAGGCCCTTCAGATACTGAAAAGTTGCTATGAGGTCTCCACAAAGTCTTCTCCAGGCTGAATAGCCTCAACTTCCTCAGCCTGTCTTCATAGGGGAGATGCTCCAGTCCTCCTCAATTTCGTGGCCTTCTCTGGACTTGCTCCAACAGTTCCATATCCTTTTTGTGTTGAGGGCACCAGAACTGCATGCGGTATCGCAGGTGGGAAGAATCGCCTCCCTTGACCCGCAGAGAAAATACTCCGCACAGCAATCTGACAGCATCACTACGTGACTTTTACCCCCCTCCACTTTGGCTAGGCGTGTGCTGCTGGGGTACCTTCCCCTCCCCACGCCGCCCCTGAGCCCGTGGCGCGGCAGGGACAGCAGCGCGGAGCTCGCCGTGGATGAGTCCCGGGGTGCCGAGAGCCGAACCGCTCACGGCCGCA
>NW_008690103.1:0-6485 GCF_000695815.1 Acanthisitta chloris | reverse complement strand
TATTTTATTTTGCTATAATCTTCTAACACAGCAAACCCTTAATCCAAGAGAAACACCACCAGTGTCTGTGATGCTTAGACATAAGAGGCTGAAATGGATCATCAGATCATAAGAAAGGGATGCCTGATAACTGAGAGTATCAGCAATGAGGGAATCATAAATGCTGCTATGCCATTTTGCTCCTAAAAATACTTCTGTTGTGTAGGCCCAGTTAACATTTAGAAGGATAGAGAAGCCCTTCGATCAAATGTGATGTTGACAGCAAGCTGATTATTCAAAATCTGGTGTTTCCTCCATCATTTCAGAGTGGGAATTGTCTCTAAAACATTTTGTCATTTTTTTTACTCCTCAGTAAAATTCTACTCAACTTATTCTCTCTTGTAAGACATTATCTGATGTTAATACAAAGATGAAAATGTGTGTGCTGAGCTGTTCACCTTATATATACACTTAGGTTTTTCTTCTCCCTCTTTCATCCTCCTCCCTTCCACATGCAATTCAGTTTTGAATGTGCTCTAAGTGCCTTCATTGGTAAGGGGAACTAAGGCTGGATAGCAACTTGAACTGCAAGCTCAGGCAGGAATCCATGTGTCCCCCCTAACCCTTCAGTGGAATGCTCACAACTCATTCTATACTTTTGTTCTTCTCAATTTGCCAAGAAATCCAAGTTAATTAATTATGGATGTGTTTTCATTTCAAGTTGCCCAGGGATGATGGACTGAGCTCCCAGGACTTGCAGAACCTCATCAGCTTGAGCTTGCAAAGCTGTCAGGGTCCAGCTCCAACACCAGCTGCCAAGTGGGCAACCACAGAGGCACAGACCTCAGCAAAGCATGAACATTAACCAAAATACAAGAGCAAAGCCAAAATTTACCCTCATATTGGAGATCTGGTTTGATCTGTATCAGTTTTTACAGTCTTTCTACTTGCTATCACTCCTATTCAGCATGCCCTGCAGACAGAAAACTACCTCTCAACAGGCTTAACTACCTCTGCTCCTCAAGTCATCTCCTACAACTGAGAGAGGATAAAAGGAAATCGTTTTGAGATAATTTAGTATCTCCCAGAAAAGCTCCTGCCTTGCCTTGGCTAAGAAATCAGCTGTAATGGAAAGCACTGGGAACAGTCAGAGCACCTTGCCCAATGCTGTGATGACTGCAAAACACAGGGAATGAGGAGGAATTGCAGGAGCACAGCCTCAAAAAACACTCACAGCCCTGAATGTGGAGTTCTAGCTTGTCCAAGACGAGTTGCTATGTGGCCTGAGTGGCCTCAGATTTGCTGAGCTGCAGCCAAGCAGGAAGGAAAGTGCTCAGTTGTGCAGCCACAGACTCCAACACAGACAGGAGTTCAGCCTGGACAAACTCTTTTTCAAAAATGAACTGTTAAAATAAAGCTTGATGGTCCCTACATCTCTTTGGGAGCCTAGAAAAGGCTGCAGTTATGCAAATATGTCTATGTACCTCTGCAAAGCTGTAAAGTCCCACTGGCATCGAGAGCTTTCCCAAAGCCTGTTGTGATCCAGTGAAATCTGCCACCAGACAGTGCCTGACCCAGCAACAGTTTTCACTTTACACAAACTTGCCAAGGTCTTTCATTCTTGTGTTTACAGCTAAGTATGAACCTGTTTAATTAATGCTACTTAGATGCTTAAAGATTAACACGAAGTCTCCTGATGAATGTGAAACACGAGAGCTTGAGATGTGAAACAGAGAGGACATGCAGCTAGAATTCCCTTTGTGTTCCATCCCTGCACTCTGTTTTTGTTAGGGTTTGACTCTGATACAGTGAGAGCTCACACTTGTGAGACACTTGTGTGTCCACTCACATGTGGGCACACAAAGTCACGAGGGAGCTCAGTGATGCTCTAACATGTTCCACACAAGCTCCTAAGAGCATGGACACACTTATAACTGATTTTAATTCTTAGGAAAAACCTTTTTTACTCTTCCTGCTCTTTTCCCCTTCATCCTCCACCCTTCCCTAAGCTTCCTGCACTTAGGAAAGCTTAAAAAAAAATCACCTAGTTTTTCCTTTACGTGTTCCGGTCACCTCTTATAACTGCCTCAGGCTGGCTGCAGCAACCACAGAGGTCCCACCTGGGCTGAGGTTCATCCAGCTCTTTCCAGGACTGATATCAGAGGAGAGGCAGGAGCAGAGTCTGCCCAAGCCTGCTCAGAACCACAGTCACACAGCAGGGACACTTGGTGCTCCCATCATTGTGTTGCTATAAGTGTCTCAAGAGGGTTAGGTATGTTCTCACATGCTTTGCCAACATTTCTGACTACCCAACTGCTTTGCAAGCTTTGAAAAACACAGAAATACTTCTCTTATTAGTCTTTAGGAAACTACTTGGTTAATTCATTTTTTTTCTGTAGTTTTTCCTCCATAGGATTTTCCTCCCAATCTATAATCTCTCCTGAGCTTATTTTAAAGGAAAATCATCATAGAATCATCAAGGTTGGAGGAGACCTCTAAGATCATCAAATCCAACCATTAACCTGTCACTGCTGGAACCCCAAACCCTAAACCAGATCCCCCAGTGCCATATCCAGACACTTCCAGGGATGGTAACTCCAGCACCTCCTTGGGAAATATTCTAGCACCTGAACACCCTGACAACAAAAACATTTTTCCTAACATCTCCTCTGAGTCTCTCCTGTCTCAGCTCAAAGCCATTCCCTCTAGTCCTCTCCCCGCAGCCATGGCAGGAGAGACATTCTCCACCTCTCTCCAAGCCCTGTCAGGTAGTTATAGAGAGCCATGAGGTTAACATAAACACCAGCAATTATAAGAGTGAATTTTATTGGTTCTGGTGGAAATTACTGATTAAAAAATTTCTTGTTGTGACAAAAAATAAACACCAGGAGAGAACACTGTTGCAGAATAGAATCATAGAATCTACCAGGTTGGAAAAGACCTCAAAGATCACGGGGTCCAACCCTACCGTCGTCACTAGACCATGGCACTAAGTGCCACATCTAGTCTCACCTTGCAAAGAAAAAAAAAGAAAAGCCTAATGCTCCAATTTGGATGCTCGAATACCTTCGGCTCTGAAACTCTTGATGATAAATAAGCAAAGCGTATTTTGCTAACAGTGAATGAATTTGTGACACTTTGCAAGGTCAGTTCAAACCTGAGACACAAGTTGAAGTCCTCGGGTGACTGCGAGGCCTGTGTGCAGTACTGCCTCCTGCCGCCAGGCGGAGCCACGCGAGGCAGCGCAATTCCATCAATCCCAATGGTCAAATCCAAACTTTCCCAAAATTCCCTTTCCAATGGCACCTTAAGACATGCAGCACTGGCTTGGATCCATCAAAACACCGCCAGGCCACAGCAATCCAAGACAGTAAGTTCAGTCAGAGCAAGGGACTATTTGCTGTGTGTGTTCAGGGCAATGAAAGGACCTGGGGAGAGCTCAGGTACCAGCGAGTCCCACCCAACTCAGCCACTGCTCTGAAACACACTCTGCATGTAAATTGGCTTCAGCAAAGCACTCAGTAATGCCTCAACATATCCTGCAGGTTCCTGCTGCTTCCCCTTCTTTTCTGCCATTTTCTTCATTAGTACTATCCACCCCTTATTCCATACGCTGAACAGTCAAGCTTAGCCTGGCAAGGCAACTCCACCTTTGATCATAGAATCATGGCACTAACCAGCCTGACACCAGCTAAAGTTTTCCAGTCTCAGTATGGCTGAAAATACAAAGCTTTGGCTGTAACTTCTTAGTAATTCACTTTTTTTTTAAAGAACCAGAGATAAAATATGGGTTTCCTGTTTTTTTCTGCTATGCCTCCTTTAGTCCTTAAGCAAAAAGATGAAACAGCTTAAAATAATGCCAAATAATAATGTTAAACAGCTTAAAGTAACAGTTTAAAAGCTGGTAAAATAATGCTACAGTTTCTTAGCTAACATCTATTCCCCCACTCTTCAAAAAAAGCCAACAGACCAAAGAGAAAGGTTTTCCTCACCCCATCCACCAAGAATAAGTTCTGTACAGTCACAAGGAAATGGAAAACAAATTATTCAAAAGGAAACATAACACAGTTTTTAAAATCTCAAGTATCTAAACTGTTTTCAACTCTTCCCTGTGCAGGATGGTAGAGGCTTTTACAAAGTAACCTTTAATGTGACCAGAGTAGATGTCACCTTGAAGTCTGTAGGTCACTGCATATGAAAACCCACTTGGAAACTTCAATATCTAGAAACACAGGCTGAGTCCTTAAGTCATCTTAAGACAAACAGGTCCTGCCAGTATTAAGTGAACAAAAAGATATCTAGTAAACCTCTCCTGCAATTACTTTCAGAGTTTTGAGCTTTAATATTGTACTTGATACAAACAAGCTGTAAATGTACAAAGGCATCAGATGTTTCTTTCTAACCTTGGAACTCCTCCAGCTGAAAACCAGGACTGCAGAACCAAACATCAAACCTCAATCTCCAGCTCTTTTTTCCTGAGTATTTACTGATGTTCTCATTTCACAGACCATGTCTATACTGTGAAACAAAAGATGGCCCAGTCGTGGCAAGCACTAGCCCAAGACAGGTCACATCCCTCAAGCATTAGCTCATTCCCTGGCTCTGTTGTGAGCTGCTCAGACCAACTCCTGCCAGAACAAACCTGCTCCTAGATGTGTTAGACATGAGAATTATATCTGGGGCCAGTTTGTGTCGTGGGGTCAGGAGTTAGTCCCTGCCCGTTTTTCATTCAGCAGCACAGATGCAGGCGGAAGACAATGGACCCAACCCTGATGTCACCAGAAGTCAGGTGAAAAGCATTTCTGACCTGGTCTGATCTTGCATGTGATGGCAAATCTTGCTTTTCTGAGCTGGTTTTATGAAGTGATGTCTAGAACTAACAACATGAAATAAACTTCTTTGTGTGTTCACTTCTGAAGTAGCTCCAGCACATTGATGTGGATCAATCTCTACATGTTTTCCACAAGCTCCTTTTTTAACCACTTGAAAAACATCTCACACTCCATCTCTAAACTGCCCACACGATTTTTTTGACAGATAAACTGTTATTCTACTGCTCTCTTCAGTGGAACGTGTTGTTTATATTAATGAGCCTGGAAAATCACCCCAAAACATCACACTTGGGTGGAAAAATCATGACTTTGTTTAGAAAATCGTGCTTAAACCCATAGATTTTCACTCCTCTCCCTGCACAGGACCAAAAATAAGGAGCAACCATGCCAGATCAGCATATTGCTCATTCATATAGAAAAATCTAACTATATGTGTTAAGATGCTCCCAAGTACCTATATATAAGTGTCTAAAACCAGGATAAACCTTAAGGAAATGATTTCTCTATATTTACAAGCCTTTCTTCAACTCTTATTGTGCAACTGGCCAAGTCAAAACATTGATCTACAGCAGAAAATCCTCCACAGTGCAATTCACCCCAAGAAAGCCCTCAGAGATGGTTGGGCAAGGAAGCCAAACTGCTGTAGGAACAAGAAATACAGTGCTGGAAACCTCCAGAAGCAGCCTAAAGCCTTCAGGCACAGCAGGCTTAGCCCCCAGGCTGCTCTAGAGAGACAGTGCCAAGACTGTTCCCTCCCACAGTATGATATTCACTGCATTTGATGCCTTGAAACTGGTTGTTTCTAAATCATCTCCTTCCATTTTGAGACAATATATCCATCAGTTTCTGTGTCTGCATCCTGATTGTTGTCCTACAGAATCCCAGTATCTGCTGTTCTCTGGGAAATAACAGGAGCTTCAATGTAAGAAGATAGAGTTTCTCAAGGGTAGGAACTGCTTTCCTGTCTCAATTCTGTGTGCTGAGTTTAGATCAATAAAGCCAACCTCCCTCAGCACAACTCCTCAAGAAATCCCTCTACCTAAGGAGCATATTCCAAAATACTAAAGCATATTTTAACATCTTTTTGCCAAAATGGTGTTTATTCTTCTTTTCAGGAAGTCCAAAATTGCACACATTATGATGGATCATTATTCATAACACAGTAAAGGAAATTCAACAGCTTTAACTCTCTCCAAATGGGTCTTGGGTGTCAGAAGTTTAAAATATGCTGAATTAAGAGATTGTTTCTGTTTTATAATGAGCATTATCATTAAAAAACAGCTTGCATTTCCTCCCAGATGTCCCAGACATTCTTACTGAGCTGCCACCAAAAGCAATGTTCAGCATACACTCAGCTATACAAAAACATACCTGAAAAGCAGTGAGATGTATAAAGTGCTTTATATCACTGGTGATAGATCAGCTCTATGTATTATTCACCAGTTACTGCTGTTCTTACTCTGTCCTTACAAAATTCTGCCTCTTGAAGGAAGAAACTACATAAAACTTGTCTATTAAGCCTACAATCATTAGATGTTTCCTTCAACAAAAGCAAATAACTCTCTTACTAAACTAAGCATATGAACAAATTCTCTGGCTGACTGAGGCCTTGTTTAACGAACAACTTGCTCTGTGCTCCCATTTATATCTGGAGGAATCCCATCCCCAGGGAAA
>NW_008690102.1:0-1079 GCF_000695815.1 Acanthisitta chloris | reverse complement strand
TACCAGGGATGAGACAAGAAATGACAACGAAACTCCAATCAAACCCAAAGAAAGCCCCAAGGAGCCTGTGACTTGCTCATCCAGACCTCAAACCGAAACACCACATAAATTCTGGACAATGCAAAGATTTGCTAAACTGCTACAGCTTTTCTGTGCTTCTACCACCAAAAAGGCCCTCAACATGAGACAATGGCAAATCTCCCCAAGAATCAGTAGCTAACAACAACTCTTTCTGAAGGCAGATAAATTATTTGGGAAGTCTAGAATTCCTAATCACACTCATTGTCAAGTCCCTAAATGCACAGCTGTGCAGTCATTAGGGGAAAAAGAAAGATGTGAGCAGCACTTTCACAGCTGAAGTCAGAAGCAAAGGCCTGCAGATGTACCCGTTAACTACAATTGTATTTCATTCACATGACTTTGACTGGGGAGATGATTGTAACTCCTGCTAATGCCAGCCAACAGCTGTACTTCTATTTACAGTCCATATATTGAAAAGAGCTTCCTGGATCCTTTGGTGAACACCAACAGTGGCTGTATAAGACCAACAGGCTGACTTTCCTCATGCAGGTACTGGAGGGATAAATATTTTCAAAGCACCATGATTCCTGTTATGCCAGGGTGGACACAGATGTCTATATTGCTGGTGACCAAAGTCACCCAGTTGCTGGTCAGCTCTACGTGAGTCTACATCAGACCCACCTTCTCTCTCCAGCTATATGCTGGGAGCTTGTATATGACTTATGCACACTCTTAGGGATGTATTATATCTATTACATTCATCCTTTGAGACACAGCAAAGTCTTTCTGACTTTGTGATAAGCCTTAGTAAAACTGAGGCATTTTACAAATGGCTCCATCCAGCTGTCAACCACTTTGGCATCAGGAAGGAAAAATTTCCTGGGCTGGCAGAACAATTTTTTATTATAAGTAGTGTATGGACTTTTTAAAGGGATGTAAATCATGAGATTCCAAATTTCTGTGCTTAACAGGAAATTTACCTCCCACAAATTTCATATTTTTAGCACTGTAATGATTCATATGTTGGCCACAGTTTCAAGACAATATCAGGAAACCTG
>NW_008690101.1:34960-53597 GCF_000695815.1 Acanthisitta chloris | reverse complement strand
TGCATGTGCACATTTTCCAGGTTAGAGTTGGCCCGTCCACCATGAATCTGATGGTACTGATTTGCATGTGCACATTTTCCAGGTTAGAGATGGCCCTTCCACCATGAATCTGATGGTACTGAGGAGCTTGAGAACTACAATTCCCACTGAGACTCAAGTCAGTATTTTTCGCATCAGTCCAGTAAAATATTGCGTGAAAAATTCGATAATAAAAATGCTATGGCCAACCAACACCTGTGTCAGGGTCTGGAATTGACATGTGTCTCCACCTGCCCTACACCCCCTGGGTCGCAACCAGCATGGAACCTTATGGCAGCAGCCCACAGCAGTCAACCCAGACTCTGGAATTGACATGTGTCTCCACCTGCTCTGCTCCTCCTGGGTTGCAACCAGCTTGGAACCTTATGGCAGCAACCCACAGCAGTCAACCCAGATTTGCTCCTGATCAGTGAGGAGGCACAAGCCCATCCTGTGAGGGTTCTCTTTGTCTTGACAGCACTATCCTTGGAGCAGCTATCAGACATTACCCAGTTTTTCTACCCCATGGGTCAAGGCTTGATGTCTCACGCAAACAATGTGCTGGAATTTGTTTTACCTGGATACTGTCGAGGGCTGGTGAGTCTGCTTGATAGAGCAGAGGTAACCATAATTCCTGGAACTGGGGCAGAGGCTGACTCAGTTACCCACAATGGGCTTCCAGCAGGACTACTGATAGGTGCAACCTCTGCAGCTGAGCCCAGTCAGTAAAAATGGTCCTGTCTTAATAGAGTCAAAGCTACTCTTGCCAGGAGTAACTCTTCAACAGGTGCAACTGAGAGTCTCACTTAGAATAGCCATCAGCCAAGATACTTTGCTTCAAGAATCACAAACACAAGTTCACAAGTTAGGCTTGTTCAGTGCAAGAACTTGTGAAATTTATATACATATTGTTCCCCACTAGCATTAATTTGTGACAGAAAGGCAGAAACAACTTCAGCAAGTTTTGCAGAATCACAATTTTAAAAAACTTTATCTAGCTTCTAAAACCAGCTCTAAACACACCATTATAAGAAGGGATATAAAAAATGAAACTAGCACATATCTGGTATCACTTTAAGCAAGAATAAAGCAGAGTTATTCAGCAAAATCAGGAAAAAGTGTTATGTCAGGAGAAGCAATACG
The DNA here is from genome assembly GCF_000695815.1 of Acanthisitta chloris. Lineage (NCBI taxonomy): Eukaryota > Metazoa > Chordata > Aves > Passeriformes > Acanthisittidae > Acanthisitta > Acanthisitta chloris. The sequence goes on along the minus strand of NW_008690101.1, from coordinate 52,436 downwards.
TCAAGGAAGCAGGTAACATACACACAAAAGGCTTAGGGGGTGTTACTTTTAACATAGGGGGTTTGTGTGCACTTTGGAGGAAGTAGTACCACTTGTTAAAATGTACTCTTTGGTTTAGTCATATCTTAGGAGTTAATAGAGAATTAATCATCTGTTCACCAGGGGAGAGTGGTTTGATCAATACCAAAAGTATAACCTTCAGTGGGGCAACACACCTAATAAGTACATCTCGAATAAAATTTCTTCATGCACTGACTCATTTTTCTTAAAACATGAAACCAATAAGCATTAGAATCCGTTTGGAGTGAGGGTGATCTCAGCAACACTTCTGACTGGTCTAACCAAAGTGTACCCATCTATACATCCACAGATATGCAATAAGCACATCTAATACATTATTAACACAGAGTAAAAATAATAATGGATCAAGAATTAAATTTTCATGAGCAATATGAAGGTCTGGTGTTGTGCCTGTAAAAGAAAAAACAAACCCAAACCCCATATTTATCTGAATTAACAGAGATTTCCTTCTCAAGCAAATAACTAGGAAGAAAAATCATTATGCAATTTGAAGCTTTTCACTGTAAGAGTAAGTACAGTAAATAGTACTGAATAGTTACGATTTTTACAGGATTTAATTAATTGAAGCACACTAAGAAGGGAGGTATTAGATCTAAAAAGCATGATGTAAGTCCAAAGTTCTCTTTTGATTCATTCTCCTTTTTGTCTTTTTATTTTCTTAGTGATTTTATTTTTAATAGCGTAACAGAGTCACCACACTATTTAGTATATCAAAATGAAATTTACAAATGTCTAGGTAAGTTATTCCCTGAGTTATCTATCCAGTAGTTGGAGGAGTTAGCCCATTGATTTGCTTTGGGACCTACAACTTGCTCTAATAAACCCTCTGATTCACCATCTGTATTATGCAATGACCTGGGAAAAAGAAAGAAGTGTAAAGTTTGAAAGTTAGAGGTTTGCAAATAAGAAAGTCAAAAAGCTGTGAGAAGTGTAAGCAACTCCACTACTTTCACACCTTTGCAAAACTATTTCAGCTAATACAGATTGCTTTGGCAGTACTGATTTAGTGTAGGCAGCTGATTTGCTCTATATTTTTTCAAGGAATACGTAGAGGAACAGAGATAACTAGGAAGCAATGCTTCTCCTAATTCAGAGGAAGCACTTGGTATCTACTTGGTTTGTAATACCAATGGTGCAGTTTTGAAATACAACTTTTTGTAGATTTCATTAAAAACTCACCACTTTTGCCAGACCTCTGACACTGATCATCAGCCAACTATTTCCAAAGGCTTACTGAGAAATTCTGCTTTGGATATCTATACAGCTTCATTCCCTCATCAATTTCTGTATTTATTCACCCTTGAGACACACTGAATGTTAGTAAAAGTATGCAAACAGCATATGCATAGGTAGTAGTACAAAGACAGCGAAACAATAGTGGAGTTTTGTCTGTGCCTTGAGATGTTTAAGAAAAAAACATCAGAAACTGCTCCTGGAGGATGAAGTTAAGGTCTCTAATCTGGGAATAATTAATTGCTTTGAGAGAACTGTGGTTCTTGCCACTGTCTGATCACCCTGTCTCTTGAGCAAGGACAGGTAAAGTGCTCATTTAACACCCAGCAAAACAACAGCGGTTGGGGCCTATATCTTACATAAAAGAATGAAAACGTAGATTTCACTGAATTGTAAATTGTCATGATTTACCTGCTTCTATATTAACAGCTAAAACAAGGCAGGAAACTCTGAAAATAGTGTAGAGTGGACAATTAAGGGAAGGAACCACTATGGCTATCTGAAAAAGAAAGCTATTCATAGTCATGAATCAATGCTTGGAGGTAGTGGAGACAAAGACTTTGCCCTCACAACACATCGAGCATCTCAGATTTACTATAAAAATCGAAAGGGTTTTATGCCAGAGAAAAGTAAAAATGTTTGGAATGTTTGGGAAAAAAGTACTATTACGGAGGTTTAATGAAGGTATCTTTTTGGCAAAGTGCAATGGATAAAACTGGATTCGAAAACCTGACTGTTGAGAGTCAGAATTTACCATTCCAGAAAAGTATGTGCATCAGAATCATACTACTTCAGTGTCTTATTATATTCTATTGTGCTTTTTATTACATAATATTCAAATTATGTCTGTGGTAGTGCTGTTTGGGAAATGGGCAAGCACTGATTTTAAAAAGAAACTCAAAGTATTTGTAAAAACTAAGATGACTAATACAAGCATCTAAGCACCACTCCTTGAGTGGATGATTTGTTCTCTTGAGACAAATGCCACTAGGCTGTATATGCTCCATTTCTTCAAACATTTCTATTCATGATTTAAACATCTATATTCAACACCATGTACTAGTTTCTAAAATTTTCGGTTGTCCCAAACCAGTTTCTTTATTGCCCTCTTGAGAAGGGCTGTGTTGGAATTGCATGGGTAGGAGATGCCCAGCAAGCAAGCCAAGTCAGCAGCAACCCACAAGCAATTCAGATCAGTCTTAATCATAGAATTGTTTGGGACTATCTTCAGCTATATCAGGTTGCTCAGAGCCCTGTCCAGCCTGATTCTGAATGTTTCCAGAGATGGGGCATCTACCACCTGGGAAACCTGTTCCAGTATGGTACCACCCCCATTGTAAAAAAATTCTTCCTTATTACTAATCTAAATCTCATGGCTCTGATACATGACAGGCAAGGAGGTTGTGCTGCAACAGCAGATGCTGACTAAATTGAATCAGCCAGGAAGAAGAGAGCACTTCCATTGATTCTTTCAGGTACACAGGCACACGTCATGGGTCACAGGCCTGGGAAAAACAGAGCTTTCTACAATAAGGAAGACTGTTGGCAAGAATAATTTTTTTTTTTTTTAATTTGCAATGATATGAGGAGGCATCTGCCTGTACTGCAGGAATAGGCAAGGGAGCGCTGGGATAATCTAAGTGTGACCAGTTATCAGAGAGAAGATGCACGAGCTTCAGCAGGCACAGCAGGCTCTGTAAAGCACAATGCAGAGATGTGATTGTACATTACATTATTTGTAGATGTCTGGAGGCAGCTACAGTTTCGTATTTTCTGAAAATCTTGAAAGAGACTAGCTGAACTGAGCCATGTTACTCTATGATGTATGTACAAAAAAAATAGTAAAAAATTGAATGGAGGGAAAAAGCAGTGGTCAAAATTCTTTCGTTTTTGAATATTTGAGCTGCTACTAGTAATAAAGAGAAAAACTAAATGTCAAAAGATTATTATCCTGGCAGTGCCCCACCTAATAGGGTTTTGGAGCTCATGATCAGGTTTGCTATCTTGTGCTATGAAGTGCTTGTCTTGCCAAGTTGAGGTGAATAAGCGCAGTAAACGGTGCCCTTACTGCTCCTGTTTTCTCAGTAAACGGATGACAAATACTAATTATCATTCACTGATAATTCTGAGCGTCTCTTTTTTTAGATCTTGTATCCTTCATAAACTTATTTTGTACTTAGAATTTTCAAGAAATCAGTCTGTCAACATAATATGGTCTTGTTACTGCAATACTTTAACTTCTGACTAACTTTACTGTATTTTCCCTGTTTTAGATTAAGACTGAATTATGTAAGTAATGTTACATTCATGCTTAACATGGGCTGTATACACAGGGACTTAACTTCTGTTGGAAAGAAAAAGGCACTTAAAATTCAAAATCACTTTTTTGAAAGCTACAGAAACTCATATATCTTTTAAAAATGGGACTGAAGTAATTTATCAATTGCCTTACAATGAAGGTAAGAATAAAAACTAAAATAAAATCAGCACTAATTCATTGTTTCAGTGTTTACTGAAAAGGTACAACTTAGCACTTTTAAGAAAATTATGATATCTGAGGCTTAACTTTCACTTTGGGCTTTCAAGAGCAAATGTCACTCAGAAGTTAGAAGACTGCAACAGGAGGAGAGGATGAAGAATTCCAATAACTGCCAGCAGCATGTGCACTGTAAGAGGGATCAGGGACCTGACCAAGTGTACACTGCACATTCAAATCTCTGCAGTTTTGAGAATGCTTAGACCATGTTTCTCTTCTCCCCTTGAGGAATGAACTAAACACCCTCTACTACTTGGAAGGGTAAGAGTGTTGAAAAATATATTCATTTACGCTCAAAAAATATACTTTTCCTTTTTTATACACAAGTTCAAAAACTTTTCTTTTTTTCAACTGCTTTTTTAAACCTTTGAAGCTTGGCAATGAAGTCAGTGCACTAAAGGAAAACACAAAAACGTTCTATCTGCTCTTTCAAAGAGGACCATTTCCATGCTGATTAGAGTTTCTTTAAATGCAAGGCCCAAACTTGTGGAAAAATGGATCAATATTATTCACTGGCAGAAAGGAGTTGGGGCCCCCTCATTGCCAGGATCACAACCTTCTTAATTTATTTCAACCAGAATCTTTAATAAGACATCTCAAGACATCAGTTTGAAACTTACTCTCCTCATTTTGCAAAATCTGTATGCTCGAATACATAGAATACATACATTAAACATGATCAAAAGGCCATTCCAAAAAAGTATGTTTGCATGAAGAAAATACTGGGGTAGAATGAAAATACATCCTCGCCTCCACCAAGTCTCCATTTAGTAATCAGCTAGCATTTAATCTCAGTTTAGACATGGATCTGAACATACTTAAACAGTGCAGCTCCACACAGCATAGAAGTTACTTACAACAGTCTCCGGTTACAGACCTTAAAGTAAAGCATCCTCCTTTGCTCACAGAGATTTCACCCTGAGTGTGTTTTCTATCCCACTGTCTGATGATCTACAAACCAGCTTGTTCTGCTTGTTGTTCACCACACTTCCTTCCTCCCAAAGCTATGCTACTGTGAAGTATGAAAGGAACAGTGATAGAGGAGACTGATCTACAGGGGATGCATAACTTTTATGCCTTTTATCCAAAGACAAGATTACGTGAAAGACTGAAATACAACTTTGGCAATTGACTCGATGCTTCTTTAAGCCAAATTCCCTGACTACTGTGTTATACAATCAGGCACAGTTTTAGTTTGTTCCTGGGGCCTAACATGTCATTGATTACCTTCTGCAGTGAAGAAAATCCCCACTACCCTCTACCCCTCAAATTATATGGGGCCTGAGACAGCAAGTTCTTAATTCTTAGGGCCAGGTGCCTATAAATTTGGCATTGCAATACTTGGTGCAACTCATATCTCATTCACATAGTAGGATGACATGGCAATAACAGATGCTTAATACTACCCAGCTATAACTGACACACTTGTATGCTGAATACTTCTGAAAAGGTTTCAGTGGCTCACCTTTGTTCTGCTCACCCATCTTCAGTCAGCTCTGTCCAGGCTTACAAGTGATACTTTCCAGAGCCATGTAAATCCTGAGATTAAGAAGCAGCAGTTTCTGTCTTTGTCCATTATTACTGCATCATTTTACAGTATGAAATCAGAGCCTGACTTTATTAGATTCTCTCCTTTGCCTTCCATCCCTCCTTCAGAGTGGGAGTGAGAGAAAGCAAGACAGTAATTAAAAAAACCCCTAGAAATCAAAAGCATGACATTTCTCTGCTGTTAACTTTATGAATTTAGACTTTACCAAGCAGAAAAATACATATTGAAACACAGCCAACATTTGTAATCTTAACCCTTCTAACTTAATTCTGCTTAAAGGTTCTAACTGCAGGTGTTTGGGGTTTTGTTAACTCTCCAGTTTAAGCTGTCTGCTGTATGCTTGTTGCATCAGACTTACTTTACTGAGCTACTGAGTTCCATTACATACATGTACACACAAAAGTACAGTATCACCTCATAAAACACTTCCAAGCTTCATCATCTGAGTAAAGATATGACAAGGCTGTTTATCAGTAGGTAATAAGACAGATAATTTAACTGTACAAGCTCTAATTGGTCTAATTCACTAACTGACCTCTCACCACTTGATTCACTAGTACAATTGAGCTCTGATAAAGCCTTTAATTGTAAATTGCACACAGCTGTGAGCTGCTTCTCACGCTGGCACAAAAACACTATCATCGACTGTTTCATCTCTGCGACCTGCTAATTTGGAGCATATGTAACTGTTTTTAATGCTGAAGGCTTGACATACCACAAACAGCAGATGTTGCAGCTGCCCCTGAGACGCTTTATTTAATTCAATTACGTCTTTTGGAGATATGTAAAAAAGCTAGGCGAGATGAGAGAGGGCAGGAGAATGTTAAAAATGGAGCCCCTGGTTGAGGCCCAGGTGGCTCGATAGGCAAATGATTGGGTGAATGTCTAAATGATCTTTTTAATTGAGTAGACTGACGGCTAATCAGGGTCATGAAGTGTTATCACACTGATGAGCTGAGTGGAGCCCTGGGCTGCTCTGCAATTAATGCTGCTTTTGTGAAAGGAGAAAAAAAGGAAGATAATGTATACCATCTGGCAATTGTTTATGATAAAAGCAGCAGTTTGCTACAAATTCAAGTTAAATGCTATTCATAACATTATTTCTTCTGCTGCTGTGGAGGGCAAGGACATAGAGCCCAGGTCTTTGTCTGACTTTCTCATTCTCTTTCAACAAGCAAAACATTCATTTGCTTCCATGTGTGTTATTATTAATTATTTGCCTGCTTGGTAATGTATGGCCCAAATGATGCTCTCTTTGAAATGCCGTGAATAAGTCCAGAAATCTATGTTTTGGATGCTTCATGCCAAAGCATCCGATGAGGGAAAAACAAAGCTAAGGTCTCAACTTGTAGCTAAAATCCAGAGAAAACAAGTCAGTTGTTTTGGTGGTGGTGGGTCTCCATCCCCCTGCCTCACTTCATTTTAAAAAGCTCCAATCTTTGAAAGACACACTTAAAGGTTCAGAAAAAAAAGCATGTTTTTCAGAAGGTGGGGGGAATTGAAGGCTGTGAATGCCTACGTGGGGAGGTTTTACTCAGCATAAGAAGGCTGGGTTTTACAAAAGAGAAAAACTGTTTACCACTAAGAGAGGGGTGTTCTTAGGACTGGTTAACTGTTTTTCTTTTTTGCATTCTTTTCTCTAGCAAGTTAAGAAGGTGAAGACAAATATAAATGATAGCATAATACCAAGCTAAAAGATAGCTTCCCTCTAAGTAGAACACTATTCTGCTATTAGGTAGAAGGATATGATAAGTGAAAAGAAAATAATCCTGTCAGCTTTTCTTTAGCTTTTAAAACAGTTGCAAGCTGGATATAATACTGCTGGAGGCCTCCTTAAAGAGTACAACCAGCAGTCAAGTTAGGGAAAATTTAACAATATATAGTGTCATTTCTGACAAGAACCTAAAGACAAGTAGATGAAGCCTTGGCGTAGAACTTAGATGTTAAGAGCTTATTTATTGCTTACAGATTAATTCTGAAAATCAGGTCATTCAGATTCCTGGCTGTGTGATAAATATATTGCACGTCCTTAAGAGAGTCACTTAACTTATATGTACTTTGTCAAATAGGGACCTAAGCAAATAATTTTTAAAAACCAGCAGTAAAGTCAAAGTTCATTGAATTAGCAAATATCTCTTTTGAATCCTGTTTAAAACTGAAAGGGCTAGAAATAGAGGCTGTTCCTCTGCCAGAAAAGACAAAACGGACTGGACTTTGCAAAGTTTCCTTTATTCTTGTGGTGCTGGCAATATGTTTTATATGTTAGTACCTTCATTGTGTTTTATACTTTTTTACCTTGGGGCTGGGTTTAAGCATCACGTATATCTTCAAAGGATGATGTTGCTGGACAATACTCTAGTAAAAGGAGGAATAGCCTCAAAAGCAAAGGACACATCATCAGCCTCATGCTTACATCTTAAGACTTTTGGTTAGTTTTTTCAGTTCTTTGGACTACAGATGAATTCACCACTTGTTGCCTGTCATGACTTGTTAATTTTCTGTCCTTACTAACCACTGTGTACTGAAGATGTAAAATCAGTATTTTTTACAGAGACCATGTGTTAACATCATCATAGAGATGTTGAGGATATGCTGCTTTAAGGATTTCATTTTGCAGTTTCTCATACTTAAACTATGCTTTCAGTCAAATTTCCAGCTGTGGTTAACAAACTCATGTTATGAATATACACTGCCGACTCCTTAGCAATTTCCTACCTTCTCCCTACTCTTCCAGATAATGTAATGTTCAGAAGTGGCTGAGAGGCTGTTTTCTCATCCAAGGGAAGTTTTACAAGATTAAGTTTTCTTGCCCTGAACAACAGGATAATAATAACCTCCACAAACCAAAACAACAGTAAGAATTCAAATAAAGAGAAAGAAAGAAAGAAGAAAAAAAAAAAAGAGTGAGGAGTAGGAAAAAATCAACAGGGAGGCATAGTCCAGAGCAGAATTTTGTCTGAAGAAGCTGAGAGATCCTCAGCTGTCACTGATCTGACTGATGTGGTGCAAGTACAGTGACACTACTCCAAAGTAGTGTAGGCATGAAAGAGAGCAGCAGTGCTGCTAATCTGTTATACTGTAGTCCTCAGCGCAGGTAAACCATGTTGGTCCAGCAGCAGGCTGACACAACCACACTGCTTCAGTATTTTGATTAGTCCATACTGCTTTGTAGACTGGCAGTGCTGTGCTTCACTCTACATCTAGACATGCAGGGGGCCTCTCTGTGTCATCCTTTAAACTCTGAATTATAAATACAAGTTGAAATGGTTCTACGATTCCTAGTGAAATAAAGCCACATCAAATGTTGATCAGTCCCTGGGCTCAGCTCATGGATTTAAATACCCTAAATGGGCCAGATGAATAATGGGCCAACGCATCTGTTTGTTTCTTGCCTTATAAAAACAGGTACATGGCATCTTGTAAAAAAAAACAAAACTGTTTCAGCTTCAACAAACAACTGTATTCTGAGAAAAACATTCCCAAGAAAATTCTTACCTGTATCTCTTCAATGACAACAGTTCACAAGGCTGCCGCATCACCATGGCAGTGATAGATACAAGAGGTTTTTGTCTACTGGACAATTGAAGTAGAATGTTACCCTCCTTTATTTTTTAATAAGGACAGACAAATAAAATACTAGGAAAAATGCTGTGATAATAATATATTGTGAGTTGTGTTGGGAAGAAGTGTCTACTGAGGGTGTTTTAACAGTACAGGTAGTTATCAGGTATTATAGCAGGCAGCGGTTCTTGTTAAGACTATGGAGTTAGACAGAAACATTACTACTAACACCATGCATTAGAAGACAGCTCAAAATAATACTAGAGATAGTCTTTGTGGCACTTTGAAATCATTGCATTAAGCTCTGAATTATGGATGAACACTGCTTTATTTTAGTTTAATAAAGGTATCCCACTCCTTCTCTCAGTATAGTATTAGACACAATAAAAAAGAAACATTCTTTCAAAGATTTAATATGCTATTTGAGTTCTTTTCTGTGATCACAGTTTCCTATTCTCTTTCTGATTTTTCAGGTACAGACTAATGCAAAATCTTCACACATAAAAAAGAATTTGTGGTAACACTTCTATTTATTTCTGGAAGAATTGAGGAATCCTATATTTTATATACATATAATGAGACAGCATATCATTTCTATTGTTTTAATATAATTATGGCGCGGCAGAACTTCTTCCAGGATGCCTGGGACTGCATGAATAACTGAACTTTCATTTTTATGACTGGACCTACAAGCAATATCATTTTGAGTGAACCATCATTTGTTACAGCTCAAACAAAGAAAAAAGAGTGACTATGACAGGACTCTGAACAGTCCTCTAGAAGTATAAACCTGAATTTCAGATCCTGCATCAAGGAATATTTGAATACTTTGTAAAACTATTCCAATAGAAGGTATTAAGGGAGACCTATCTTGAAACATTCTCTTCCAAAAACTTGGTTTGCAGTCTTGTGTTTGTCCAAATAGAGACAAGGAAAATCTCTTCCTTCCTTCATCTCAGCTGAATGGTAAACATTTGGACTATTGGGCTAAAAATTTTATTCAAAACAATTATCTCCTTTACACTTATGTTCCTATTACTAAGAATAATATGTCATTTAAAAATGAGCTTAAGATGTTTTTTTCCCATATAGACTCACTTCTACCATGATACATGTCTGTTGGAGAGGAATGCAAAAATCTCATCTGGGCAATTAAATCACTATACGTTTTATCAGTAAAAATATGAATTCAGATTTTTACAGGATTTTAGATTTTCATCGAAACAGCAATAACCACTGAAGCACCTCTTAGCATTATTTCTTGGTAGGCAAGTACCTTAAACCTTGATAAAAATCACAGCTTGACACAATGACTTACAGACTTCGAAGGAAAATGGATCTGAAAAGGAATGCTGCTTTTGCCTCAGTCCAAAATTCAGTATAGAGTCCATTCTGCTCGTTCCATAGAATTCCCATGTGATCCTATTTTGCTCAATACAACTAAATATCAAACCGGATTAAGTTTTGGGGCTTCCCTAAATAGTTTCTGACATACTTTGCGTGTGGCTGGGGGATAGAGTAGGACATAATTTACAACCCACAGAACTGTCCTATGAGTTCGTCAAATGCACTTTTGTGGCCCAAGAGCAGGAGACAAAGCAGTCCTCTGGGAAGGACCATTCATCTTTCAGTTCCAGTGTTGCCAGCAGCCATTTGTTCTTCCTGAGTAGTGTTTAAGTCAATATTCTGATCCTACTCCTGCATTAGGCTATAGGCAGTGTCTCAGCATTATATGAGCAAGCCGTTTCAGCTCCATAATAATTTTACCCAAGGGACTGAATTCCAGAGGCATGGTAACATATGTGTGAAATCCTGCTAAATGCAGCATCTTCCCTAGATAAAAGCACAGACAGGGAAATGTAAGGTAGGCTTGCACTGCTACACCTCTGAATGTAATAAAGAAGACTTACATTTTTGTCATGTTTTCTTCCAAATTTACATAGAAATGTGAGTACCCACAGCAAACAATGATGCTAAATTGTGAGAAAATATTTATATAAACTGTTTTCAGATATCTAACTTATTTTGTGTGAAAAATATTCTGTAAATATCTACATTCCTCTGTTTAGCATAGACCTAACTTTAGCCTGCTTTAGGCTTCTAACTAAGCCTAAATAATGTACCTAACTTTAGCCTGCTTTAGGCTTCTAACTAGCATGTTATTCAGAACAACATTAGATTACATGAATATTCCTCATGGGGTCAAAATCCAAAAGGTAACTTTAAAAACCTTGATAGCTACGTTTATATATTCATTGAATGAATTTAAATTGGGTGGAAAAAAAGGCCAATTATGTTACGCAATGCAGTGTACAATTCTAAAATAAATCTGTGAATGAAAATATCCAAATGTAAACACAGATTGATATAACTCAGAACATCTTAATCACTCTTGGAAACATGAGTCTCATGCAGTACATATAAACTGTGTCATCATGACAAAAAGCACCCCTGGATCCTGGAGTTTTCTACTGAGTTTAAGTTTATGCTAAGTTTAAAAGGAATTATTTTCAAAGGCACAGCAGATAGTTAGATGTCTAACTCTAAGCAAAGTCAACACCTGAGACAGTATATTATAGTAAAAATCTTGGAAGATTTCCAATTCAAGATTCTTCTTCTGCCACAAAGGTTATTCCTGACTTCCCACTATCTCATGGCCATATATCTTATTGTATCTTTCTTGTGCCGGAACAAGAAAAAGCATGAATTTAATCTTTTCATGTGATTATTTTCAGTTTGTCAGAGGCACTTAAAGGAAGGAGCATGTGGAGGAAGGCAGGAGTGCTGTCACCTTAGCTTGCTTATAAAGTTGAAGAGAGCAAAGCAGAATGTGCAATTTGTATTTAGAGATCAAAATTCCTGTGTCTCTTTACACTCGTTAGTTCATCAGAGGGGTTAATAAGTATATGTTAGATGTACTAACTAGATACTAAGCATATATTTTAGGTGTTAGATATACTTCAAGCTTTCTAGATATTTCAAGATAATGTGAACACAACTATGTAAATACTTTGACTTTAATCCTTAGAAATTCAGGTTCTCAACACAGACATATGGCATTTTCTGAAATTCAAAGTAAATGCATTTTCTATATCACTTAGTAAAAGGAGAGAGCATACAGAAGGATCTAAAATACTCATCGCTGCCTACTGAGAAATTTTAAGCTGCTTCTGTGTCTATTCTCAATTCTCAAGTACATTGGTAATTTCTCCAAAGTGCCTATTTATATTTTTGTTTGTCATACCTTTTAAAATGACCTTCATAACTTTTTTTAAAAAAATACCATGGCAAACAAAAGCCCCACAATTTTTATAAATTTTCCTTTTTAGTTTTGCCCTATTCTGCAAGGCATGACAATACTCAGATTATTATTTTACAAGACATTTCTCTCTTCCTAATGCAAATAAAGCTGAAAAGTTTCTCCTCACTGTTTTCAAAACAATCATATTAATTTTCAGTTCAAACTGACCTAAATTTTAGTTTCCTTCCATAATATTTTTAAAGACATTTTTAAAAAGGAAAATAACCCCAAAGAAATATCAAGACATAATGTTTTATTTAACTCCATACAACATTTTGCTCACCCGCACTTCTCATCCAGAAGTGCAAGCTCACCAGGGGAAAAGAACAACCTGTTTCCTCACGAAATTTCAGCCTAAGGTCATTTGCATAGAATACAGTATTTCAAATTGTTTACAATGAACCACAATTCAGTTCTAAAAAGGCAATTAAACTTTATGACGTTGTCTTAATAAAATTGATTGTCACAAGTCTTCTTTCCCTGAAGAAAACATGTACTTTTGAAGTGACTGCTGTGCTGGCACCTCTGTTCTGCCTACTTTTAAATTTAAAATTCCATTTCATATACCTTAGATGAAGCTCAAATACAGGTTGCTTTCTTGTAATTTACCAGACACCCTGGGAAATTTTTATTAATACTGACTAGGAATTAAATTTTAATGTACAAACCGTCACAGTGTATAGATAGAGTCTATACACTGCTAACAAGATTGTAAAGTAGCTCCTATAAGCAACTTACATTTTCAGACAGAGGTGAGAAGAAAGGATACAGGGCTTGATTCTGGTTTATCCTAGTGTGCAAGAATCCCAGCGATATCTGTTCTGTTTCCAGGAGTGTGGACATTGGATTGCAGCAATAGAAAGCAGTTTCAACTCAGTGTGATGCTCCCTGAAAAAGAAGTATAATCAGGATCTCTGGGAATGCATTTTTCATGATTCACTTCCAAAGGGTACCACTGGTGGAGGTAACACAAGGTGAAGTTCTGCAGGGTCCACTGTACATACACCAATATTTGCAGGGGGGAATAGAGCCCAGACTCTGCTCTTGTACTGTGGTACAGGAAACCAGGAAATACCAGCATTCACATATGGATTTTTTTTCCAGACAACAGAAGTGTAAATAACATTTAAAAAATACTTTGAAGGAAAACAAGTGAACTTTTAATGACAAACAACTTCTGTGAGATTGCCTATATTTATAGTACTCAGTTCTATGCAGAGTTAAAAACAAAATGCTTGAACAGTTTGCAGCATGCCATGGTCTACCACCCTGCAAAGGTCACAGTGGGAGCCCAGCTCTGCTCCCTGCCTTCACCAACCGCTTGGCAAGGGCTTGGCTGGCCTCCCTTCCTCTCCCCTTAGTCATCCTGCAGTCTGGGGATGCATGATCTGCAATGGTGAGAGAGTGAGCTCATGCTAATGAACCCTCCTTATCATGCAGCTCTTTATGCCTAATTCATCAGGCACTTTAGAGAGCGATCAACTCATCAACAGCCACACAGTGAATTTTTCAACTCAAGGCTGGTGTATGCTCTATTTTCTGTGCATCACTGTGGTTAAAGAGACTAAATAGATAAGTTGATAGATAAATTGTTATCAGTGCATTTGCTTGCTGACCCACTGCCTACTGGACTATTTTTCCAATATTGAAGTAAAACAGAAAGTGAAAATAAACAAGCAAAAGCAAAAAAAGAGGAAATTTGAAATAATTCCATGTTCTCACAAGCATATTTTAGAAAAATATTATCTCCTGATGTATATATTTCAATTCAATGAGAGATTTCATGAACCTTTTCTTACTTTTCTGCAAACTTTTGAGTACACTACCATTGTGATTGCATATGCAATCTATTGATCCTATTCTTCTTGCTACCCAGTACCTACTAGTTTGCTGTCTGCTATGCTCTGACTCTCTGAGATTCTTTGTAAAGAGACTTTCACCATTAGCAACAGGCTGAGGGTGCTTCCAAATGCACAGGTACACATGTACACATAGACACAGAAAGAGAACACATTTCCCCTTGGTTCCCCTTTATTACTGGCTTGAGATCTTGCATATTACTATAGCAGCTCTTGAGTCTTCACATTGAATCTTGGAAATTTAAACACTTCATTTGGTGTTTCAGTCTCTTTACTGTCAGAATTAGCAAATTTTAGTAATTGTTCATTAGAAAAAATAGCATAAAAGCCCAAATGAGTAATCGATATTGGCAATCTATATTAGGATACTAATCTGATTAGGAGTGAAAACAATATATGCCAAAATAGAAGTAAAAATTGTACTGGTTGTATGTTTTGTAGAACTTCCAATGACTCTTTGAAGTACAGTAAGAAACTTTGGATTTACACTTGGCTTTTGCAGTTCAACAAAACCCTTATAAAAAAGTTTTAAAAAGAGAACAAAATTAGGCCAAGTCTTATAAAATAATATCCCTGTCCTAAAAAAAAGAAACAACAAACCCCCTCCAGCCCTCACAATGCAACATCAACTTTACTTGTATCACTTTTTCTTGAAAAGCACATATTCCTTAGTGGATTAATATATCCTCTGCTGACAATGTGGCTTTCTGGCACAGCATGGCCACAGCTTTTCTGGGGAGAAACTTTAGGATGCATGCCTCCCTCAGGGTACAGAGCAACATTTGATGTTCATATTTTATCTATTTAGCACTGATAGACAAGGGAAGGTTTGAGGCCCAAAGTAACCCAGCTTGTTGTCCCTCCACTCCTTGATAGGAAAGAGTATGTGAGGCTGCGTGAAATGCTTATCCTCAGATGAGCAGGAAAGTTTTGAACCTGCCAGGCCTGTTTGGGTGTGTAAGATACTTTCATGTAAGCATGTACATATACGTGCAATTTACAACTTCCTATGTGGAAATATTTTAACACCCGTCTGTAATAATTTCAAGAGTTTATAGTTTGCTAAATCACCAAAAGACCAATTGACAGAGAATCAGATCCCACTGATGAGGTCATGATCTGACCTGGGTTTCTGAAGATGGATGATAAGATCAGAGATGTTCACTGTCCTCACAGAACCTCCACTCAGGCCACTTTTCCATCTGGGTATCCAACTTGACCAGCCTGGTTTTTTCCACTTGTGAGCCATGCCTGACTTTCAACTGTGTCTGAAATCTATTGTGGAGTCATGAAGATTTAATTGGTACCTTTGACAAATATTTCCATAAAGTCAAAGGAACGAGGCCCTCTGGTCAGTTCTTGATGTCTGAGATAAAAAAAGAACCCACAAAAAATTGCCCATAGTCCTCTGAAAACTGAAGATTCATAGTCCAGTTTTCATTTTGAAAGGTTTTGTATCTGGGGCAATGAAAACCCAAACGGTTTCCAAACTGTCTATGCAAAATGAAATAACTAGTTTGTGTCAGATTTTAATTGGGCTCTTTCTTTATTGTTCAGAATGACCTAGTAACTACTGATCTATTTGAGGGTTTTTTGTTGGTTTTGTTTATTTCACTGCAAAGTTTACATTATTCTGTGTTGTCTATATTTTAATAAACCTGATCTCACTTATAAATATAGGAATCTTTGATAAGACATTTCTGAAGAAGATAGATATGTAATACAAAAATATAAGGGTCTAAAAAACTATATTACTAGTTTTATGTCTCATAGGATTCTCTCAATATGTCCTTTAAAAACTGAAATAACTTTATATAATTTTTTTCTGCAGAACATCCAAGCAGAAGCACAACTGTTTGCAAAAGTTGAAGAAAAGCATTTAAGTCTACTTGGTATCATTTCAGTTCTTTAAAAATCTATTACATGAAAAAAATCTCAGCTCCAGGGAGCTAAGCTATTGTACCTGAACTGGAAGGTCTGACCCAGATATGGATTGTACCTATTATGTAGAGACCATCAATTGACAAACATTTGAAAGTGTTCAGACTACCAACACGAATAATATTAAAAAAAAATAAAAATCCATTGTCACAAAAACATATCATAAAACACCTGAGATACAACAAAGAAGCTAGTGCTCATTCATTGTGAACAGACATTTTCAAGTGTCTTGCAGTTTTTGCTTTGTTTTGTAACATGTTTAGTAGAATTCAGAAAAACACCTGGTTCTCAGCTAAATGCTTCTTTTAAAGAAAATCTAAAAAGTTATGCAATTATTCTGGGCATGTGATCTGTGAATTTGGAGCACCCTCAACACTCATCAGGGTTTGGGGGAGGGAAACAGAGTTTCTTTTTAACTTGTTGAGGTTGAAGGAGTTTCAGACAATGGTATCTGTGTTTGCTACAGATGAGCTTCCAGAAGCAGAGCAGTAGTGCAAATGAAAACCTGATTGAGCAGAGTTTTGGTGAGAACTTGGAGATGTGGGCTAAAGAGGAAGGACCGATGTTTTCTTCTTTGACTATCAGATTTCGGAAATGGAGCTCAGTTTGCAAGTTAAATTGATTCATAAGTTTTACATGTGTAAACTAGAGGCACACATGATTAACAGAATATACATTCCCTTACCACAATGACAAATTAAATCAGGTGAAGGTCTGCCTTGTAAATGGAACTATTGTTAATGCAACATGCCTTGTGTCTACTTTTAACTTTGTGCAAAATCAGCCAGGGTCACAGTAAACTGAAACATTGCTCTTCATTTCCTACAATTCAGGTTGGAGCTAAATGAGTTAGAGGAGTCTTTTCATTGATTTCTATAGGATTTTGTTCAACACTTTCTGTAACAACCCAGATTTTGTGTTGTGGTGTAAAAAGCAACTTAAGGTACAACATACCTATTTTTGATGATATAAGCACCATTCTTAAAAATAATGGAAGAAAATGGAATTGATGGAAAAAATATCTCCTCTGAATTTTCCCCTGTGTAACTTCCTTGGCTGCAGTCTAAAGCAGAGCAAGAGCTGTGTGCTTTTTATGTGAGTGTGATATCAAGCACTACAAATGTTCAGCTTAGAAATGTCAAGCCACACATAAAATATTGATACCTCACATTGGCAGGGTTAATACAGTGTTATTTTAATTGCAAACACACTGTGGGTGATTAGTCAAACTCAGTGCGTCTTGAATTCTAAGATAAAGATGCCTTCTGGCTGGACCTCCTATGCAATTAGCACTATGACCCTCATGTGCTCTTCTCTGTTATTAATATGATTGGTGTAATATGAGTATTAGATATCATTCATTAACCTGTTGTGAACCATCTTAGAAACCATCTTTGAATAATAGACTACATTCC
>NW_008690101.1:8123-34931 GCF_000695815.1 Acanthisitta chloris | reverse complement strand
TGAAAAGGATGAAGACAAGCCTTCTCCATTACACTGACTGTTATAGTGTTAAGCAATATATACTGTTTGAAATTATGAAAGAGCAAATTAAATAACAGGGCATATCTGGCTCATTAGTAATGGATGATCAGTTGCTCATTATGTTGAATTTCCACCCTGTTCAGAAGAGGAATACACATGCCAGAAGAGAAATATGCTAACTGACCCTGCCTGAAAATAAACTAATGCACATCTGGGAGTTCATTGTGTTACCAGCTCACTACTGTTTATGCTGGCTTTTTCTCCTTTTCTCTTTTCTTTTCTTTTCTTTTCTTTTCTTTTTCTTTTTCTTTTTCTTTTCTTTTCTTTCTTCTCAGAGCACAGGATGGATAATGTGGAGATGTTCCTGTTATTGCTGAGCAGAGCTTACACAGAGCCAAGGCCTTTGCTGCTTTCCGTACTGCCACAGTGGCAAGGAAATTGGAGATGCATGGGAGACTGGGAGGAGAAATAGCCAGTACTGGTGACCCAAACTGACCAAAGGGATATTCCATACCATATGACATCATGCTCAGTATATAAAGTGGGAGAAAGCAGGAGGAAGGGGGGACATCTGGAGTGATGGCATTTGTCTTCCCAAGCAACTGTTATGCATGATGGGCCCTGCTCTCCTGGAGATGGCTGAACACCTCCTACCCATAGGAAGCAGTGAATTAATTCCTGGTTTTGCTTTGCATGTGTGTGCAGCTTTTGCTTTCTCTATTAAACTGTCTTTATCTCAACCCATGAGTTTGTCTAGCTTTTACCCTTCTGATTCACTCCTCCACCCTGTTGGTGGGGAAGTGAGCAAGTAGCTGCATAGTGCTTGGTGGCTGGCTAGGGTTAAACCATGACACAGTTGAAATTGAATCTTCTACTTGTTATTAAAAGTGCATTTGCCTACACGCTATTTATTTTAAAATTGCAGATTATTATTATTAGCATTAAGTGAACAAAAGAAAAAGAAAGTATTTTGGAAGGGAAGCATGTTTTTTCTGTGGGGCCAGATCTTCAGCTGATAGAAGCCATGTACTCCACTGGCTTCAGTGGAGTTACACTGTTCACATCAGTTGAGGGAAAAAGCCCAGTAAAAGAACATTGTCTACAATAACCAAGAATGAGTTGTTAACAGGAATTGATCATAGATTAGCAGTCTTTCCTCAATCACTATTTTGCCTTAATAGCACTCTGAATTGAGTACTGCTGCTTTGTTCCTGTGTGAAAGCTTGATAATTTCAAAATTTTTACCCATCTCACTCACATGGACTCGACAGTGTTCATGGCTCCTGATGTGTGAGGCACCCCTTCTCTGTCTGAACACAAGGTCACACGTGCAGCAAGATGATTGCCAAAGAAGGGTGTTGAGATTCATCTTTTCTGACGGTAAGGTGATCCCCATCACAGAGGAAGGGCTATGGAATTAAAGCACTGCAAGAGGAAGAGAGAGGTTAAAATGAAGAATGTTCTCTGGTCTCTGCATCCCATTAGGAAGCACACACTCCTGGTTCTTTGAAATTCCATGTGATCCCTCCTATTTGGTGGGCAAGGGATCAACTCAGCTCTCTATGCTGGTGAGGGCACTACTAGAGGCTGAGGGCTGGGATGGTGCCCTGCAAGTGTGTGATTTGTAGGTATGACAGTGGCAAAATGATCCACTCTGATAGGTCCAGCTCTTAATGCCTAAATCTTGGCAGAACAGTGTAAAAGTAAACTAATCTTCCTGCAAAAAAAAAGTCAGTGTCCATGTTTGATAGCCTTTATTTTTTTGAAGGAGGATTCTAAGTGTGAGTTGCCACTAAAACAGGACTGAATTTTGTTTTTAAAGGGGTTAAGCATTCCTCAGTGAGTATATATTTATTCTAGATATTGCTGTTGGAAAGAATAGGAGGCAGAAGATTTGCTGATTTTTCTCCCTGATATCCAGCATGCTATTTCATTAAGGCATCATATTTAAAATCTAACTTCTGAATTGCTTGAATAAGAGTAGCTCAGTGATTGCCTTTGACAAGTGGGCATGCAATACTTGTTAAAGAACTGAACAGTGTGTTGTCACCAAATGAGTATTGTGGTGTTTTCACAGAGACTTCCAGGGCCTCTTAGAAAGAAAGTCATACCTCATGCTTAAATTAAACACTGAATTGTATGACTTCTGCAGAGTTCAGTTACTAATAACATAATTCTTACTCATCTGCTAACAACCTGGAGATCAGTTCAATTGTTAGGAATTCTAGCAATACCAAAATTACCACTGTGTTCAATTATTAAAGGTTTTTATCAAAGAATGAGCTTAAATTGCTTTGGTCTTGTGTAAAAATTCCTCTGATCTTTGGCAATCATTATTTATTTACAGCCTCCATACGTTCTCCCTCTTTCACAAAGAAATGGGGTTTCTTAACTATGGCCAGGAGGCACTGAATTTTCATATGTAGTACTGTCTCTCAGTTAGAAAGACAGGGAAGAACTGCTGGCTTGAAGGGTCAGCAGCCAGCTTTTCTGTGTGAAAGGCAGGTTATCTAAACATTTGCTTCCCCTGAGAGAGATATTCATAATATTTATTCTAAAATACAAATATTAGGGCTCTTTGCTCCATGTGAATTATCCTTAGGTATAGTAAATACAGTTCAGGTTAAAATAAAATCAGGGCATAGCAACAGCTAGTGTTTACATTTATAAAAATTACATGTGGAGATTATTGCAGGAAAATGTTTCAGAATTTATTAAAAAGTCCACTTTTTAGTTGGCTAAAGAGCATTTTAACATTTGGACTCAAACCCAAGTTGGCTGCAACTGCATATTGCAGCTTCTATATAGTATCTCTCTGTTTAATGTGGACATCTTCCCAAAAGTTGGTATTGGTTCATTTTGCAGAAGGCAGATTAATACCAAATTCCCTGGTTTATAAATTACACAGGACTGGATTTTTAATTTATTTTTTTTCTTTAAATTTAGCTTCAATCTATCAACTAACATCTTGACAATCCTTTAGACTCAGAGAGAGATAGGATCACCCATTTATCAGTATTACTTGTCTGTGTCAGACATATAATTACTTGAAGCATGTGGTTAGATAAATTGAAAATGGAACAGAGAAACAAAGAACATATTTGATACACCATTGTAGTTTGTACTTAAAACTACAGCAGAATTTCAAGCTCTGCACTACTTTATAAAAAAAGGATATATAGGAATAAACCCCTCAAATTTTTTTTTACAATAACTGATGTCATTTGTTGCTTTGAACTGATGTTCTTCTGTTGCTACTCTGTTAACTTTCATAACGTATATGTATAAAGACCTGATTTTCTTCAGAAACAGGATATAGTAAATGTTCCAAGCAAAAAGCCTGCCAAATTTTTGTACAGCATTTCTCAGTTCTGGCAGCTTTTATTTAAAGCTGCTTGTGCATAAGTAAATTAAAGGAATATGTTTTTTAATTACTATTCCTTTCAGTCTCTAGAGATCAAACTAGCTGGGAGTGGACTGTTTTTGTAATGTTTAACTGAAGATGCACTCAGATTTTTAGCAGGGTTTGATGGTTCCAGCAACATGAAAGTGTTAGGAGGCTCACCAGCTAGTTGGTGAATGCTGTTATTAAACCAGAGCAATATAAAGCAGCACCAGACTAGTGCTTTTCCTAAAATGTCTTAATTACTACCTCTATTGCAATATCCCTGGCCTGCTGATTTTCACACTATAGAATGCTCTCTCTCTCAAGAAATCTTACCTATGAAAAGTCAGCCCTGAAAGCTTTCACATGGTTCTCAGAGCAGAAATCCACTTCTCCAAATATTTAGTTCACAAAATTACCAAATCCTGGCATGGGCATACAGGAAAGGCCCCTCATTATCAGCAAAAGGCATTGCCTGCTGATAACTCTAGACACTGATGTAGCATGCATGTCTACAACCTACTCTCACAGTGAAGTTCTTCCCAAAATGTTCAGCTCTAACCCAGTGTTGTCTGAAATATCAGAAATTAAATTTCCATTGCAAAGAAAATATGAACAAAGCTGAACAGTCCTGCAAAAAACCACACTGATCAGATGTGGGGAAAGAGCTTTGAATAGCTGAGAACTCTGTCAAATCATCATCAGTTCTCATCAGACCACTCCAAGGTACTTCTCTTTGCAATAACATAATGCATTTCAATCTCTGCTACTGTCAGTTTTCCATGCTTAGAAAAACAATGCTACATGATTACTTTATGTCTCTAAAGACAGTGATTTTTCCTTTCTAACTGTCCCAAATAAAATCTAGGAAAATTAAACATATAATAGCAAAATTAAAACTAAGTGCTAAACAGGAGGTAAACAGCAAGGATATAGGGAAGTTGCATCTAAAAATATCCCCTCAATGTTAAAGGTTTCAGAATGCTAAGAATGAAAACTGAAGGTCAGAATGAAAGAACTTCTGAAATGTTATTTGCAATGTTTGTTGCACTGGCCTACAGTTCTCAATTACAAACCCACTTTTTATATGCTTCTACCTTAAAGTTGCATTATATATATTTAGAACTTTTTGTTCATGTATACAAGAGTAAAAAGATACATTTTTTTTACAAGTCCTTACAGGAGCATGACCTTCATAAATGTAGCTCCTTCAGATGCTGAAAGAAAATAGGAACATCTCTATCTCTTTATTAAAATATGCAGATAAGTTCAGGGTTTTTTTTCCGTTGTTCTCAAGAAATACACTTTCTAATATATACTGCTATATGATTCCATATAAAGAGGCATATTTTATTTTGCAACATGCAAATACACTGCATTTATCAAAACCAATCCTCATCAAGTTTTCTTTCATTTGAGAAAATTAAAACATATATTTTACAGCAAACTGTGCAATATTATTGTTTCTAATATGATTTCAGATGAATACCAATGAATACAAGCTTAGGTGAAAGGTTTTGAAGAATGGCTCCTCTAGTGTTTAGTACAGCACTTTGTTCAACAATCACGGAAAGTACTTTGTTTAACTGAGAATGAAATCAAACTTCCTCTGCCCCTTCAACTAGGATAATCCTGCTCACAGTTTTCATCTAAACAGTCCATAAATTTGAGGTGTTGGATCAATTTCATACATGATGAAATATTAGATATCTGGAAATCAGTACATCAAAAAAAAATTTTGGTCCTTTCTGAAACTCAGAGATATTTCCTGTTTTATATGTATAGACCAGTATTTGATGATAAAATAACGTATTCACGTTGGCGTACAAGAGATTATTTGGAGTTAGTCAATTATCCATGTTAGCAAAGGGTCTGGCATGCAGATTAGGGTGAGGAAATACATTTCGGCTTAAATCCCAGTTCTTCTGTGAGCCAGCCATCTTCATTTCTGCCAATCTGAGAAAAAAATATTCCAAAACTGGTTCATAATATGTGCTAAATCTGACCTCAATTATGATCACTTTATACCAGGCAAATTGTGGGGAAACTTTGGACTACAGCTTATTTAACTTTATCCTTTGAGATCAAATCTTTGCAACGTGATGTATATGCCATCACCATATTACCAGAAGTCATCCCATTTTGCTGAAATCAGATTAGTTATGCAAGTTAGTCTTGCATTCTTAGACCTTTTCTCTGGACTGTAGGAACTGGGAGTGGCCTTATTCATTTTCCTTGAAGGCCCACGTAGAGCACAGTCAGCACTGAAATCTTACCACTTAGGAAAATTAGTAACAAAATTTCGAATTTCTTGTGAACAGATTAACAACACAGCAAGCAGGAAATGTTGACCATGTACAACACTGAGTTGTGAAAGTTCACCAAACTCAAAGAAATCTTATTTCTCCCCAGATGCCTTTTATCCAGTGAACCTTCTATGCTTCGGTTGATAAGTGTATAGGAATTTAACACCATCAAATAGAGCCTTGGTAGTCAAGAAATTAAATATTATCAATACAGGGTAAGAGCATCAAATGACTTCTGCATTGGAAGACCTACAACTGTCAGAATTTATCACAGACCCATTACAGGTATGGATGTTTTCTAGATCTGTTACTTATGGTCTTACAAACTTTTCCTACTAGTATAATTTCTGTGGAAAAGTTTTGTTTATCCATTAAACTAAATGAGCAGGAAGAAACTCCAAAAAAGCAGTCTATAACAGCATTTTTTAAAGTAATATGAAATTCCAATAACCAAAACAAAATGATTAAAAACAACCTAAGCAAAAAAAAAGAAAAATTAATCCAAGCTTTTGATCATTCTTCAGCCATCCCTCTTGGGACTGGGCTTTATCAACACATCTCTACAGCAGTTGCACTGCAAGGCAATATAGCAGTACATTTATGATGACAAAGTAAATTATTCAATAAAGAAATTCAGGTTTCAGTAATGTCTTTTTTCCTCTTAAATTTATGCAGCAGCATATATTTGCACATTGCTATTTATCTATCTAGTGTGTCTTTTTAATATACGAGTGCCTCCTAGCAAGTAAATAACCAAAATCACACTAGGATGATGGTGTATCTTTCCTTCTACTTTCAGTTGATTTAACCTTCTCTTATTTTCCTTCTTTTTGTATCTACTCAACAATTCTTTTTCTCCACTCTCTAAGTAAATTTACTTGTACAAGCTTCTTGCCTCCTTCGTCTTATTTTTAGTTACTTTCTAGGGAAAATAAACTAGAAATAAACTTTTTTTTCCATTTTAAGAACAGACATATTTATGATGGCTTAAATTCCCTGTACCAATAGACCTCATAGACTAGTTGTTGCTCACTTCATGAACTACACTTCTGCATTTTACTACTGAAATAACTGAAAATTCAACAGTCCAAATAGAAACAAGAGTCTAAAGAGCACAGCACCCAAAATGGAGATCACTCTATTGACTTGTCTCTTTCATAGCAAAGTTTAAAACAGTAATGCTAAGACCTGTAAATCTGATTTTAAAAATAACTATCATGTATTTTCTTTATTTTGTTATCATTTTGTTTCAGGGAAAAAAATCTTTCTCTTACTCCTGATTAAATTCCAAGCTGCTAGTCCTTCTTCTTTGTTTACTCTCCCAGGAGGAAGGGAGTGATGAAGTATCTATTTTTCACTTTTTCTTCATTCATAAATGGAGATACCTAAAACAAAAATGCAAAGAAAATAAAATTTCTTTTCATTTGAAACCTTTTACTTAAGATATGGCATAAATTTTATTTGGAAATCAAAGAATCACTAAACTTATTTCTTGTGATTTATTTTTAATAAAAGGTCATTTTTTTCCCAGTTCCTGCATTGAATAAAGAGACATTGCATTGCAGGAAGCAGTCTTAAAGGTCTTCTGGGTTCAGAAATGGCTTATTGTTAGTGAACTCTTATAGTGCAAGATAATAAACTTTTTTATTTTTCTGCTCTTACTGTCTTGCCAAGTGGACAAATATATTCTTATTGAGACACGTAACAACTAAAAAATTCTTGTTCTGGATTTCTTGATTCGGTAAATAAGGTAAAGTAAAAAACAATTTATTTTAGCAATCACATCTTGGTTTTCAATGGGGTTGTCATAGGAGTTAAAATGGTGGTAATGCAGCTTGACGTTCATTCTCCAAAAGTGCTAGTTGAAGTGATCAGTCCAAAAGATGCAATTTCTTTTGTTATAACTGTCTTGCAGAATTTTAACTTGTCCTTGTTTTTTGCACAGCACATGAAAGGCTGTTTTGCCTTTTTGAGTGTCAAGGGATATATGTAATCTGTGTATTCAGTTTTTGAATTTATTTTTTTTTCTAAACACCTCTTGCCTCCCGAGATCAGAGGTTCTTTTTATGATTTTAAGATCCTGAGGAAATATTCATAACAAAGTAACTACCTTCCTTCTCTTCTTTTTCCATTTCAGTACTTTAGAAAAATAAAAGAAGAAATCAAAACACAGTCATGCTTGTAGTGTTTGTTAGGTAATTTTTTAACTTGCAAAGAGGGACGTTCATTGGCTTAAAATAATCACTCTGTATATACCTCCATGTTAACTTGTCCTCTCTTCCCTGTGTACTCTGGGACAAGAAGAGGAAAGGGGAAGAGGTGGCAGTGCAACAACTTTCTCTTCCGTACCTAATTCCTGATCCTGGAGAAAAAATCAAGTTCAGTTGTCAGCTGATGTGTGTTTATATGCTGCTCTTGCAATCTATATATATGCTGGAGATGGATGTTGAGACTCTGAAACAGGTTGCCCAGAGAA
Organism: Acanthisitta chloris; assembly: GCF_000695815.1. Classification (NCBI taxonomy): domain Eukaryota; kingdom Metazoa; phylum Chordata; class Aves; order Passeriformes; family Acanthisittidae; genus Acanthisitta; species Acanthisitta chloris. Next base: position 26,743 of record NW_008690101.1, on the reverse strand, counting down.
GTTGTTGACACTCACTCCATCCTTGGAAGTGTTCAAGGATGGGTTGGATGGGGCTTTGAACAACCTGGTCTAATGAAAGCTGCCCCTACCCACAGCAGGGGGGTTTGAAACAAGATTGGTTTATTGGTTTAAAAGCAAAGCCTTAAAATGTTAGGTGGTAAAATCAGGGGAAAACCCAAATGTGAGAATGTGGAAGATGGGAGATATTTATTTGGTTTTGTAGTGCTATGTGTGAATGCTTAGTTCTGTGTTGCTTCTTCTACAACTCTAAAACACCAAAAAGAACATTTACAGTGTGAAATGCATTAATGACAATACAACCAAACTAAATATACATGTGCTTTAGGATCACTTTCTATGACAGCACCATACTACACTCTTATGAGGGTATGGACAAGCTGACTGTTGTTTCTTTTTTTAACATTCTTGATCTTTATTGTTCTAGCCTTGATTATATTCTGATAGGATGTGTGAGCAACGCATTACTTTACAGTTCATGTTACTGTGTAACTGCCCACAACAAAGGAATAAGATATAAACGCATAGAATTAGTCTCAGTGTAAAATAGTCATTTGGCTTATCCAAAAGGCTTCCTCACTGACATGTCCCTTGCACTGTGGGGAACCAGGTACCTGACGCAGTTTAGGCTTTTGAAACATTTTATTATGATGTTACTGTTAATTTAGACACTCTCCTTATTGATTGGCAGCATTTCTTGAAATGGAAAGTGTAATTCCTGCACTACTAGATCCTGGGAAACTTCCATTTACCTCAGCAGACCAGTACAGAACATTCATGCAGCTACGTGGTACCTGGCAGAGTTCAGCTTACAGGTCTGGAGGAAAATCACTACTTGGATATCTTTCTTATCTACCAATATGTAGCAAAAGGCCAGCATTTCAAACATATGTTCATGACATAATTTACTTTAGGCTAGTATAAAGACAATGACATTTTAGATATGTTGTTTAGCAAGAAAAGACTATTCACTTAAAACAATTAGGTTTGCTAGTGAGATTTTCATAATTTCATCTTTTAAAGTATAAATATTTGGCTAATAGATATGAAAGGTATTTATTTTCTCTTCAGTTGGCTTTCTTTCCTAGGATTAGTATAACGTGACAGATGGCTGATGTCATCTTTACTTGGAAGAACTCAGCTGGCAATAATAGCATGGTACATTTCTGGGGATTTGCGGTACTGTATGTCATGAAGTGGTTTTCAACCAAAAAAGAGTCCAAAAGGGAATTCCCAGAAGTAAATATCTGCCTATGATATCCTACTGTGTCTTGTTGATGCATCACAAACAGAAGGAAGCATAGAGTCTTTATAAAACTCCATAAATATTTACAATATTGTTGAAAATATATTGGAAATGCTACAGATTGCAAATGGTATGGGCCCCCTTGGCACCGTAATTTTGATTTTGCTGTTGAGTGAGAATAACAAAAACTGATACTTTATATATATCAGAATCTGTTATGTATATATTTGAAGTTCAGTGATTTTTGTCACATCTGACATTCATGTGTAATAGGGTGAAATCATTAATATTATTACAATGTAGATACTCTGGTTGATTGTTTTTCATTTTGCTAATGATTGCTGTGATGAGTAGAATAATGTCAGGGTCGGAGGGTTAAAGTTAATGAGAGCTTTCTGTTGTGCCATTGATTAATGGTGGATGCTCTAGTGAGAGATTTTCAGATTTTTCCCATAAAAAACCTGCAAAGGTAAAAATGAACTGATGCCAATTTAAACACTTTTACTACCTACCAAAATGTTTCTAAACATCTCATAACTATATCTAGGCCTAACAATATAAAAAAAATTAATTGTATCAGATGCTTGCAATTATATAAAACAAAGCTTGCTTTATAGATCTACACTTTCTCCATCTGCAACAGGCTAAACTGTAGTAGAATTTATATTTCTCTCCCTAAATGCATGTTGAAGAGCATTTTTTCTGAAGGTAGAATAATAGGACAGAGTGTAGCATAATATATGTTTTAATATTAGAAAAAGGATTCTGGCAGTGTAGCATAATATATGTTTTAATATTCGAAAAAGGATTCTTGATGTAGTTGGTTTTATAATTAGAGTTTAAATATGACCACTCTAGTTGATATCTGTTCCCTCTTAATCTAAGAACAGCTTTACTGACTGGATTCCAAAGACAAAGGGCATTCACATCCATAAAGCTCCAACTGTTCTTGAAGAAAACAGGTACAAATTCAATAAAGCAGGCCAATGTTCCTAAGAAAATGAGCAAGTATTTTGACTGCTATTTCCCACTTCAGTGTGTTTTCCTAAACTGTATCATAATGAGAAGGTAAAGCAAGACTGCAAGATAATGAAAAGATTCATCTTAAAACCCAAAAGCACCAACCCACCAACAACCCTAAAACTAACCTTACTTTCAAAAGTGCCATCTCATCAAACAAAATATCAAAGTGGTTTTTAAATTTCTACTGAGAACTTTCCAAAATATATATCTACTTTTACCAAACAATATCACAGAAGAGGTAGAGTACGAGAGAACTTAATGACTTAAGACAAATGTCTTTGCTGGCCATATTAACCTATCTTTACATACCTGAGAAATGCACAAATAAAATATGACCATGATATTTATGAGCATTTTTATTCCTTTTCCATTTTTTATTAGGAAGCAAAATTAAATGACTGTGTGCACCATGGCTAAGAGAAGTTAAATCTTTGTCCATCACCTGAATGTTATGGCCAATGAATGATAATTGAACCATGATACCTGTTAGTACCAATGTAGACTTTGCCCATTATATGCACAAATTTGAAACAGACCAGCCTTATAATAAGCAGCATAAAGCTGCTGTGTTCCGCTGTAGTTGTGTTGATGGTGCACTGAAGAGACCATCATACAGTGCAACGTGGAAAAGAGTAGGCTGGTAGGATTTTTAATGTTTTTCTTTTGTGGTACAGTGTACTTCTTTCCCTTCTTTCCTAAGTATGATTAAATAATCATAAGAACTCCTCTAAGGGCTAATCTGCGTTATTTCCCAGATTTTCACCTTGGGGACATATTGTCCCTTGTCACTGAAACCTCAGGGACAGAAGGGTACGCTACAGGGTGGCACAGCAGGAAGCTGAGATACTGATGAAACAGTGTTCAGCTAATGAAGGCATGGCCCATGGCTTCTGCTGGTATGCCATATGTTTGAAGAAATGCTAATGACTACAATTCAAATACCTTTTTCATCTTAACTATATGTAAATGTGTTTATAAATGCTCTCTTATAAATATACTATCACATTTTTAAAAGCTAAGTGCTAATGTTGCTTTCAACATCTATAATACACAATAATTAAAACTTTAGCAATTCTGTTTAATTATACCTTATGGGAAACTCTACAGTAATTTATAGAAATTAAGCAGAAAAACAAAGATCAACAGAAATAAAGCAGCAGTGGAAGAACTGAATAATAAATCACTTAGATCATTATTTTACAAAAACAAGATCATTGTGAAAAGACAACTTAGGGCCCAATTCTCAAACAGCTGAGATTTGCAAGGGGAAAATAATTTGAAAAACTCATGGCATTCCATTAAAAAACTCCTTCAGCAAAGTGAGCTAATTGTGACTTTTTTAAACTGTCAGATCATTTAACAAAACCCAAACAATACAACTACCTATTTAAGAGCAAAAATTGGGGGGAATCTTAATTGAGCCACAGCTCTTTTCTCTTTGCTTTACCTTTGTGAAAACCCTGTAACACTGCAGGTGATCATTAGCCACAAATGGCATTTTGCAGTGAATCATCTTCTCCACAAGTGGCCAAAACAACATCTCCATTGCAACAGCAGAAGTGGTACTCAGGAAGAGCAGTTGGTGACCAGGTTAGCCTACATGGGACACTACTATTTTTACTGCAAGACAGGACACCCTGTTGCAGTCATAACTGTTCCAAAGAAACTCCCTCAAGATCCAAGTTAATGCATGGTGGTATTGCTAATCTGGGAATTTACTACTCACTTTTTTTTTTCTCTTAACGTTGAGAAGTGACTCACTCATATTCAAATTCTGCATAACACCTACTACGGAATTTAAATTAACTGAAGATGAAGAAGGGGCAACTATTTTAAAATCACAGAAAGTTTACTTAAATGGTATTTTAAACAGGCAAACCCATGAAACTTAACCACCAGTTAATTTCAATTTCTAACCAAAAATCCAGGCTAAGCAACTAGGAAATTAAATGAATAAAATGTGACAGCTGCCTGTCACATTTAGGACACTATGAGTATTAAGGTAAAACACATGTATCAAGCTACTTTTACTGATTTATTTCTCTTGCACCTTAAGAACAAGGACAGAAGGAATTATATTGAATGAGTTTTACCTGTCTGATTTCAGACAGCACTGTCCTACACAAGTGCTATACCTTCAGTGGAATACTTCTGATTCCCTCTCACTGAAAAGGGTCACAAATTTGATGTTAAGTAATGGAGAAATGAAAAACCATACCATTTTGTGATCTTACTTACAAATTAGGCAATTGTTTGAAAAAATAATTTCTGACTAACCATATATTGTGGAGCACTCTATGGGAACCAAAACCACAGTTGTGTGTGTCTGGTTTACATGATAAAACATTGGAGCCTATTTTACAGTCAATACACTGAATGCTTTAACTTCTATTAGACAGAATTTGAAAGTATGCTGCACTGAGAAGGATACCTTGAAGGGAAAAAAAAAAATAAAATCAGAGTTTCTCAATATCTTGGTAGAAGGTCCTTTAGGCTGAATAAACAACTTCTTTATCAGCTCTGCCATCTCTCCAAGGTGAATTTTTCTTCGTCTGCCTCAGCCAAAGGCAGCTTTTTGCCCTGTGTGCTCTCTTCAGACAGGCAAGACTGACACTCAGGGTCAAGTATTTGGCCCTACATATTTGACACATAGGCTCTAAATATCCCATTTTTTAACCATTACCACTGACTGCTCTGTTGAGGTGTCACTTTCTTCTAGAAGGCTGGTGAGGCATGGAACTTTTGTTGGGCCTTCATACAGAAGAAAATTTCACACTCTGACTGTACAGTATTTTTTATTGACAAAAATGTAAAATATGGAGGACAGGGTAATGAACTAGAGAGTGTGTCCTTCAATTTAGCAAGTCAGCTCCAGCTTGGAAAGTAGAGAATTATTTTTGCATTTGCTTATTGGCATCTGTGAAGAATATGAGTAAAATGATTTTAGGCACCTTCACTTAACAAGCTCCAACTCTCAAAAAAGGAAAAGGCATTCCTTTATTCCTACTTTACACACAAGGACTTAGAAAGAAAGGCAAATGTTTGCGTTTCTTAAAAGCAGATGTGGTCAGCCCAGTGACTTTGACAAGAGTCAGAAAACATTAGATAGATGACCCTCAGGTTCAGGCCCAGTAGATAAACATTAAAAAAGGGATTTATGTAGAGGTTTGAGTTTTTTAAACAATCAAATGAATATGAAATTTGTGTAGGCTACAGAAATGCAGCAAGACTTCTGGATTAACAGGATTATCTCACTCCTACAAAACAGAAACACCCTTGAGGGAGAAAGCTTGACACCAGACCTTCCCTTTTACAGCTACAGTTAAACCCCCTCTTCTTCTCTTTCTTTCATGCACAGGAAATCTTCAGTTGTGTTCTACAGAGCATTTGAGCTTTATGACTAGTATTTGAAAGTGCTCTGAAGAAGACAGAAGTTAAGAGTATGAATCTAGGACTTGGATAAGGTGAATCTAGAAGCTCTTATACAAGTAACTATTCTCTTGAGAACTACGTACACACAGGGCAATGCTGCTCTTCACCCTCTTATTGCATTTTAACAGGCATAAGTGAGCATATATCAGGTACATCAAAATAGGCCTTACTTTGTCTATAAGAAGGAGTTTTGAGCCTCAGAAGAAGACAGCATATGTGTTCTGTTGAAGATCTGTTGACTTTGGAGACTTGTCCTGTCCATTCATTAATTCTGCAGCCACAGGCAGCCTCACACAATTTACACTTTATTTTACTTTCTGAGGTGTCTGACTTCCTCTGTACCCTGTGGAAGGAACCTGGCTGCCTAATCAGGGATTCTGCCATCAGGAGGCAAATCTGGCTTCAGACTATGTTAGGTATTACCAGATGTTAAAAAGGAGAAATGGTGGTCCAGATCCTCAGTCTTCTGTTTCTCAAGTTCTTTTGCTAATCTGCTTAATAGTTATTTGTAGAAAGGGGTAAACTTTGAAAAGTTGTATTCCTTGGGAAAAACAGCTGCTACAACAGGGTGATCCTTTGAAAGCCTGTAGGATCCTCAGCCAAACATCTCGATATTAATAAACGATTCCTTTCTGTTTGCTGGTTTTGGAAAAGTAGACTATTAACAGAATTGGTCAGATTGGAAGGGACCACAGTGGGTCATCTGGTCCAACCTCCATGCTTAAACAGAGTTGTCCTAGAGCACATGGCACAGGATTGCATTCAGATGGTTCTTGAATATCACCAGTGAGGTAGAGACCCTGCCCTCTACGGGCAATCTGTTCTAGTGTGTGGTCACTTGCACAGTAAAGAAGTTCTTCCTCATATTCAGGTGGAATGTCCTGTGCCTCAGTTTCTGTCCATTGCCTCTTGTCTTATTGGCTGGCACCACTGAGAAGAGCCTGGCTCCATCTACTTGGAAGTTTCACCAGAGTATTGTTTATTGCTTTGTCTCTCTAGGTAAGAAATTGATTACATGCCATTTCCCCCTTCCCTTCATCACTTACAGGGTACATCTTTAGGCCCTCTTTGATGGTATATCTTGAGTTTTCAATGCTTTTTGTACCTGTCTATAGGGTTTCATTTTTCAGCATTAGACCCTTCAGAAACCTAACCAAACCTTCTTCCTTTTGAGGGGTGGTGGCTAGTAAAGCTATAAAGCTGAAGTTTGAATACCAAATCAGATGGGTAATACAATCACTGGAAAAGATACCTGGATAAAAATCCACCAAACTGGTGGGAGCTTTTCAATTTGATCAATATGGCTAAAGATATGTGCAGACTTATAGCTTTGCATAATCAGTGCAGCTGGACCAGCTGTCTATGTTTCAGAAAAAGTACTAAGAGAATTTATTAAACCTAGAATTTCCTAAAACATGTGGCCTTTCAGGAAAAAAAGAAATTACCACATAGAATCAAAATAAAATTTTAAGTTTTTACAAAACTCTTTCTCAGAGGTGGGGAAGGGAAAGCATTTAGAGTTCAATAGAAATAAGGTGACTGTTTCAAAATTACTTCAGTTCTGGCATATGAATTATATCATTGTTACCAGTGAAACTCAAAATGAAAAATAATTTTGAAGCAAACAGCAACATTATACTCCAATAAATGTAGAGAAAGTTGTGAGCCTATTGAAACATTTTGTTTCAAATTAAAAAACACCTTTCAAGCAAATTTAATCAAAATTGATACTTTCCTTTAAAAAGTTCAATTTTGTCAAAATGCTGTTTCCTGACAGCTGCAGTTATAACTTATATTTAGAAGCTTCCAAAACATTTTAATTTTGAGGTTATTATACAGATACTTCCAGTGCTAAAAGAGAATATTGTAAGCACTGAAGGCTTAGAATAGCCTTTTCAAAGCAGGATCAAAAGCTTTAAAGTGTTGCACATGGATATGACTGAGAAATTATTTCAAGAGACAAAAAATGTTTGGAAAATGTTTGGAAAACATTACTTTCTATAAATCTATACAAAGAACTGAAGTCTCAAACATTTGCTAAGGAAAAATACCATATCACATCCTCCTGATTATTCAGTTGTGATATATTTTGTCTGTTTACTTACACCTAGCATATGAGATATGAACTCTGGGGCAGAGGTGAGCAGATTTCAGTAGGGAGGCTGGTGCCTGGTGTACACCCTTTATTTACACCAGAAGAGCTGCCAAAAGAGGAAAGAACATAAAAGATAGGGAGCAAAGGCAATCCTGAAAACAATGAATAAATATGGACTTCTTTATTTCTCTCTCTTTCTCATTTTATTATATTTTTTTAATGTAGAAGACACTTAAGCTATTTGTAAAGGCATTTTCATGCCACCATTTCTTGGAGTTGCAGAACACACAGTACCTACCATTGCTAAGCCATAGCTCACTTCACTAGAGGTATCCAGAAAGCTAATTATCTCCCAAGAACTTGCTATAATTTTAAGGGTTATGCACAAGATGTTAGCTAATCACACAGCTCCCAGATATTTGTAACATGCAGTGTGACTCTGAGGTTGCATTTAAATGAGAGTCAGGCATGACTACTGATGTGTTGTTTGTTAGTGCTGCACAGCAAGCAAAATGCTACATTACACAGTGCCAAATTCACAATACTTCATCGGTTATGCTTCAGAGATAACAGAAAGCTACAACACTTAATCAGTGTTCAGTGTTCCACAGGCTATATTAAATAATAATAATAATAAACTGAGAAATACTTCAGGAAAAAATAGACTACAAAATTAATTACAAATTGCAAATATGATGCAATGCAAATGAATGCAAACAAGTAAAATAAAATGGTTATTTTTCTACCAAACACTGACCCGATTTGGAATACCCAGGCTCACTGGTAAATGAGAAGTTGCAGGTCAAGCCTTATATTATCTGTATCAGCTCAAAGCTATACAAATTTGAGGATGTCCAAATATGAAACATAAAACTCAGAACATATTCTCAGTTTAGAATTATTACTTTTTAATATTTACTGAAAACAAAAGTGCTGCATGTGAGTATTGGACTTAGTGCCTATTTTCAGAAATGGGTGCACAAAAGAAATAGAGCTTATTGAATCTGAAAACAATCATGTTGACTTCTTTGGAAACTATCAATAATGTTATTGAGTGTTTTTTTCCCCCTGTGAATAGCAGTAAAAACAACCAGCTACTCAATTTATGACAAATCCTCACTTCTAAGAGTTGTAACAGCATTAAGATAATGCTGTTGAGTTGTATCTAACGTCAACAGCCAAACATGAATATACAATATTTCTAATGTATAGATAAAATATCTATCCACATAGAGATAATAACAGCAAAACCCAGTAGTATACCAGTCCTTCAAGAGTTAGCATTTATGCCTTGTCATTCATTATTTGAACAAAATTGCAATAGGTAAGAATGATAGATAACTGTTACTTCTAAACATCTGATGTGAATTATTTAATTAATCGCTCCCATTTTATGCTACAACACTAAGCATTTTGAAGTAGGTCCATACATATTTTAATAGGTGCATCTTTTAAATCTGGCTATGTCATCACCAGACTAAATTAGAGACTAGATAATGAATATTTAACTTCTATTAAAGCATTTTAAAATGTGTAGTCTTAACCATCACCCTTCATTTAAGACAGACACATGAAAATCTCTGCAAATTTTCACTTACATTTTAAAGCAAATGAAACACCAAAGTAACTTCTGAGGGCAATTAAATGGCAAAAATCAAAATAATCTATGAGTGTTGCAGAATTTATTTCCTTCAGATCAGAGAGCTGAGGGGAAAAAGAAGCAACCTCAGATGAAATAGAAGAAAATCTACATGGGTTTATTTTCAGGGGACATATAACAGCTGATGTGAACTTTCAGTTTAATCTCAGTGGGAAAAAAAAAAAAGAAAAAAAACCCCAACCAAACAAAAAAGCCCCCAAAACATTCCAGGAAGCTGTGGTATTTACCATAGAAATTGAATCTTGTCTTGAAGCAAGAAGCAGCTGCTACTGAGAAATATGGAAATAATTTACCATAGGAGGCAAAAGCATGAAGAAAATAGATTCTAATCTGGTTCATAATATTATTAAATTATTATTATAAAATTTAAAAGGAAAATCAAAAGAAACAGGTAAAATTGTAAGCTGTCAGAGATAAGTGCTGACCTTATGGGAAAAAACAGTAGATCATTTAGTTAACTACAAGGCCAAAGTGCGGAGTCTTGGGTGTTCAATGAAAACTGCCTTCCAGCTCAGAGGGAGTCTGGTTTAAAGTGAAGAAAAGAGAATCACAGACATGAAGGATGAAAAAGCTGTTTACCCTCAGATATAAAACTACGGACCAGAAATGCTGAAGAGCCTAAAAAGTCTGGGATCAAAAACAGCATCCCATAATTAGCTATTTCGAGTTAGGAATTGTGCCTACTTAACCCAGATTTCTAATCTGTCTTTGGAAAGTGAACTGGAGAAGCTCAGGTAGACAAAATAAAAAGGATGAACTAACCAGTGACTTGAATTTCATTATGACCAAGAACTGTATCCCATCCCAGGAGAATGACTTTAGCTTTCAATATCTTAGACATTAGACAAAAAAAAATCCACAAAAATAAAATCTTATTCAATGGCAATATTTTTTGCCAGCTCTAGTCCTCAGTTTGAAAAAGTCACTTTGGAAAATAACTTTAAACCCGCCTCTCCCCAAAACAGAGACTTTCAGTATGTTATTTAAAGTCCACAGGCCAAATTGTCTATCAATTAACTCCGACTTCAGAGAATCAGCAGAAATGCAGCTGCAAAGAGTAGAACTTTGCTAGGATGAAAATGTCTTTCCAGCTATGTAGTTTTGAAAGAGCCTAAACTTTTAAGGTCCCATTTTTGAGGCAAGACAATGACAAACTCTGCATTTCTGTTACTAACCAGTCTATAATACTTTGATGCTTGCTAAAACTCACTCATCATTGAGACTCAAGCACAGTTAAATTATCTCATTAATAAGGACCTATATATGCATATGTTTTCCATGCTTTTTTAGTTGTGATGGTTTCACAATCCATTTTCAAACTTCTACATATGAGGAGCTTTATAGTTCAAGAAAAAGGAAGAAGCAAAAGAAACCAAAACAGAATTGCTTGCTTAAAATTTATGTTTCTAATAACCCTGTAAATTTTGCTTCCACACAACTTTGTCCTGAACTTTTTCAGCAGTTTAATCCAGGTCATCTCATTATGTCTGAGACTTCCTGTATCATATGTAATTTGCCTAAAAACCTTTGGTTTATGATGTCTTAAGTGCTAGATTACACTTTTTTTTTTTTTGGGTACATTCCTTTTGATCGTTTCACCTCAGTTCTCAGTATATATTAAAACAAGAGCTGATGCACATATGAATTTGAATGCCATACTAAAATGAGTATAGAAGATAGTGTAAAACAGAGATTAAAAGCACATATGCAAGAGATGAGATTGAAAAGATTCAATGGGACATCTCAGGGTGTAAAAGATGCTCAGAATTTTGGATGATTTCCTGAATTTTATTCTGAAAACATTTAAATCTGATCCCTCAAAATTTTAGAGTCAAGTTGAAATTAAACTGTGGGTGACAGTTCAAGTGTGCAATTTCCATTTGGGATGTCTACAGAAATTTAATTAAATGATCACACTAGTGAGAATTCAAAGGCTTAGCTGGTATCTTTCAAAGTAAGGTTGATGTCCACTATGAAACTCCCTTAACATTGCAACAGGAGAGAAAGCTTAAAATGGCAAACAGTCAAAGCAAATGACTGACAAAAGGGTATCCACATTTGTTAGATTCCTGAAAAGAGCGGGAAGGACTAATAAGGAACATCAAGAAAAACATATGACAAGGTTGAGTGACATTCCACATTTGGGTGGCTAAAGAGCAAAGCTGTAAGGAAAACAAAGTGATTGCCTGGAGTGCAAAGATCCACAAAACACAAAACACAAAAACAAGTTAAACAAACAATTTTAGTCTTTTAATTCATATTGAAGACTGTGTCACTGTGATGTAACTGAACTCTTTAAAATCAAATCAATCAATCTTGTAGCACTTTGTAGAAGAGCAAGAAGCAGAAAATGGAAACTTGACAGCCCAATGTACCTTTGCCCTGATGTTAACTTGTCAACACTTATAACCCCAGAAGGATAATTCAGACAATATATGAATTATTCTTAACAGCAGTGACAGCTGCTGTCCTTTTTCTCTCAATGCGTGCAGAACTCACTGGCCTAGTTTCATTATTCTTTTTTTGTTGCTATTATTATTATTATTCATATTACTATTATTACTTTTTTAAAATATCTCCCTAACTTAATCTTCGAGATTATACTACTGTAAATTCAGAAGAAAAAACAACTACTGTTTTGAATCTTTGGGGTTGGTTTCATTCCACCATCAACAGGTTAAAAAAGTCTTGTTATTATCAAAGATGGCTATGAATAGAAGCACAATCCTGCACTTCTGGGGTCCAGAGCTTCCTGGAATCGTGATTACAGCTGAACAGAAATGACATCCAGTACATTGAAATGACACTCGGAGCCTTCTGGACCATGGAAGCTTCAAAAGAGCCTCAAAAATAATGGTAAACTACTCCACTATTCAAGGCAGAAGTGATACTGCTGACAGCTCTGCTTCAGAAGTGATGCCCTTCCTAGGCACTGCTCATTGGAAGAGACATGAAGCAAATCAAACTTCTCTTTGTTTCCTTTCCACAACTCAACAGACACTGAACAGCAAATGTAAGAAGTTCCCTTATTTTGATAAAACAAAATCCATCAAAAAGTTTTGATGAATTCTGATGTCTTGAAAAGTCAAGTGTTAACTGGAAAAACCCACAAACACAGCTTGACTCGCTACAGTATGAATGAAGGATGGAGCTGAGAGTCTTATTGTCTTACAAGTCTTTCAGTGCTGTTGGCTGGGTGGGCTGCAGCCTGAAAAGCAAGGCAGTCAATCAATTCCCAGAGGGCCTTTCAGGTGTTTTAGGACTATTCAGGTCCTCTGGGAGCTCAGTAAAACCTTCAGTAGTTATAACCTGGAACATTTGCATAATTTCTCTTCCTGCAGACTGCAATTGTGTGTCTGAAGGCTTTGAGCACTTCAGACTGCCTTGTGGACCTGTTTTTGCCTTCGTGAGTTGTTTTGAGTAAAAGGTTTACAGTTTGGTCAGTGGTATATGTATAGGGGTCCTTTTTCAGACCATAAAATAAAGCATTATGAATTACATTATTATGTCTTTACAGATGAAAAGCGCTAAATCAATTTAAGGAGAGATAATCACAGCATGTTAAAGAGCAGTATCACTTGGGAGCACGACCAGCATTTTGCAACGTCTAAACAATTTGTTGAGGAGGCTGGTAAGAAGTGTGAAAAGAGACAAATTTGGAATAATTAGAGAGGATCAAGATGAAAAGCTAGCTGTCAGGCAGCAGAAAGTATTTTAAACTAGCATTAGCAGATGCCTCAAATATTACTCTGAACAGACAAAAAGAAAATGTGTGTGGAGATTAGCCCAACTCATGAGACTAAGAAAGGGATATAGCGATAGGGAATATAAAATACACTGATTATTGGTGTGGTTCTCTTACTTCTCTCATTGAACAAGACAGAAATGAAAACTGTATGTGTCATCTGCAGGTAAAAGATTATGTAATTATCTAAACATACCTGAATTGCTAGTCTAGAAAATTCATTGAATGTCTAATCTAGGATTTGTCAGCTGGTATTCAGTGGGAGGACAATGCATTTCCTTAGTGGTAGTTATTTTCTTAGTGACTGTTTCCACCTCTACTCTCTGTACCTTCCAATTAAATCCCAGGCTGTGTCAAGAAAATGGAGGCAAAATAAAACAGCAGTAGCTATTTATTTTATTTCTAGCGTTTTTAGTAGCTAGAAATAATATGCTTTCTTTTATCTACACACACTGAATGGGGAAAAATATATGATAAACGCTCTTGCAGCCACATAGGTGTCATATTATTCTCATAGCATGGGACAAACAGAAGGCAGCATGACCTGCTGAATAGCAGGGATGGGGCAAAACAGGTAGATCCTGTCTGGATCTGCTGTCTGGAGCTGCCAGTATTTTAGTCTCGTAGTCCAACTCACTTTTGCCTGTAATTCACATGTAATATTGTCTCCTTCGTTCTGTCAGAGGTAAGAGGTTACCTGAAAGTATATTTGGGGCAAATAGCCAATATGAACATTAGCATTCTGAATGGTCAGATATTCTGCAGAATAACATTGGCAAAATATTTTATCACTTCCTTCCAAACAATAAAAAATAGTCCCGTAATAAATATTTGACTGAACAACAAAGAAAACAAATATACATTAATTCTTGATACAGGGTTAGGCAAATGAAAAGATGCAAACATATATGATTAATTTTTCTGGTTGAAACACTTGTGAATGATGTCTGGTATAATTACGATTGTGAAAACTTTGTGAAAAGACCTTTTATACACTTTAGACATTTTCAGCTAATCAGAACTGTTTCTTTCTTGGCTGTTTTATGTGAGTGCTGAATAGCAGTCCCTTTTCATGGCTTTTTTTTCCTACAGCAAGTACTGAAGTCTTCATTTACACTGCACAAATTATCCTTAGCAGCAGGTAGGAAGCAATCAGCAAGGTGTAGCTGGCAATAGGTCTATTTTCATTACAAGATGGAGAGAGCCAGGGGACATGACATTTGTCCAACATAGTCAGGGAGGACTCTATTATGAAAATCAACTCTGGAGAATCATAGTCTTGCTGAGGAGACATTGAAAGAGGGAATATGGGAAAAAGTGGGGTTGTTTTATTTGGGGGTTTTCATAGTTTTTCTGATTAGGCTAGTAAAAAGAAGCAAGAAATAATATAAATCCTTTACAAACTTCCTACAGTTCCATAAAATGCATTAAATTCACCTGCTCTTGAGTACTCTGAACATTTCAGAGTACATGTCTATGAAATGATTTCACGGCAACCCATTAGTGGAATTGTTAGCAACAAACTCGGAGGAGGAAAGCATGAGTATTTTAGGGATAAAAAATCACAGTTAATAGAGTTATGCCACACTGAATACATTTTTTATGCAGTAGCAAAATAATACAGGGGCTGGAAGGAAACAGGCAAAGTCATAACAACCTAACTTTAGATACCAAATTGAGATACACAAATCCAGAAACCAAGTGTCCCAGAGTGTCCCTTGAAGGTGATTTCAGTCCCCCAAAGTTCTTAATTATTTTTTGAAGGTGGCTCTTTTCTCTTGAACTACAATGGCAGAAATTTTCCCCATTATATCTATTATTTCTTGTTTCAGTTCTCCTTTGAGTAATCACTCTGGTGCCTCCCATCAGTAAGCAAGAATGTTGTATGCTTTAAAGTATTTACTGAATGTTTTACAAGGAAATATTTTTTCTAGAACTGTAAATACAAAGAACTACTTTAAGCAAATGAATGCCCAGCAGGCTGTACTTTCTTTCCTTTTTAAATAATACATTTGGTTGCTACTGGCCCTGTAACTGAACTTCCTACTTTACCATAGCATAGGAATAAATGTATCTGGTTAAGTTCCAGAGTAATGACTCATTTTTTCATACATAGTCAAGCAAAATTCTTAATATCATAAACACTGTAAACTCAGACTTGAATATAGGGCACAGTTCTCTAGTGAATAGTATTAAATATAGAGACATCTTGATAAAGTCTTATATATATAATCTTAAATGCAATCCTCTTAAGAACAGTAATATTTACATATATTTACCTGAATAAAATCCCTAGAATAGAGGTGAGTGGATGCCTTTGTTAGACACCCTGAATAAAATCCCTAGAATAGAGGTGTGTGGTTGCCTTTGTTAGACATGGGGAGATGAAACATCAGGTTGCATGCTCAAAAAGTCTGTAGCACAGCAGGATATTGAACCCTTCTCTTATGAGTCCTAGGTTAGCATTTGAAGCACAGGAGGACCTCACCTCCATTGTCAGAGGATTATACCTGTTACTGAAAATGGAAAAGAAAATGTATTAGTCCTCATCTATTCACACACCATCCACCTCTCAGAACTTGAGCGAGAGGTCACTGTCAAGCTTTCTCAAGGAAATTCTCTCTTGTGACATTTTTGTTGGATATAGAATCCCAGGTCTTTCCCAGGTATCTAACAGTTAACTGAGACATATGAAGCAAATGAATATTGGGTGGACAAGCTAAGTTGCAGCAAAAACATTTTTCTATGGATTTTAATTTAATTTGAAAGTCTGAAAGCTGTAAAATGTAATGGTTAGATATCAGACAATTGCATAAAATATTAACATCACTTCAGAAAACTCAAATGGGGTACTTGTCCCAATAGAAAGCTACATGTTACATAGAGGAAGAGACACGGAGAAGAGCTGCAAAGCTAGGGCTGGGGAAGAGAGGACAAAAAAAATATAGAAGAATGGAACAAACAGCTTTCTTATCTTCACAGAAAATCTCCAAGTTGCCCTGAAGTGTTGGCTTGGTCCTGAAATGTTGGTTCACTTCTGATTTGAGAAAAATATTATTCCCAAATAAACTCTTTTTTTCCTTTACTTTTCTGGGGTATTTTTTCCCCCTTGGTATTGGATGACACACCTTGCAGAGGGCAATTGATTACATTTTCAGGCTGTCACAAATGCCCTCTAATGCCAACTGCATGTTACAGAAATTCATGCTGTGCAATATTGGACAATTAAACCTCAAAAAATAAAACAGGCCTCAGTCTCACTGTCTCCATGTGAATTCTGAACAACAAAGAGAAGTCAAGTTCTACTTTCACCTTTTTTAATTGATCCATTTTTCCATATTTTCTTTTTTTTTAATTTTCTTGTATCACAGTTTTACTGTCTAAGGCTTTGCATGGTGTTCTTAGGAACAAGAAGGTATCACTCACCTCACTTTGCAAAGAAGATCAAACAAGGATGGTGCATAATTACTGTCCCTTGATCCTTAGTCTGCTCATGTCTCCAGACTACACTAGCTCTTTGTGACTCTGTGGCAGTACTTTAGCAGCATGAAATTATTACAGAATAAAGCTTCTTGCTATTAACTATGCACCAAAATATTCTTTCACGTGTTCCCATAAATACAGTTGATTTTTCACAGGCTAAATTTACCAAATCTAGATATCTCAGTCAAAATCCTTGAAAATAAAGAAATTAAACATAATTATTTTGAAATTAAGTACATTTTCAAAATTGCTGCAGCCATAGACAAAGACTGTGCAGGAAATTTCATTGAGGATTGTTCACTCTGTTCTAAAATCTCCAGCCCAACCTCAAAATCTCATTAATACAGCATATGCATTCTCTTCTGTGCTGTCTTTGTCACACAAAACAAGGAACATGTAAGGACAACGGTGTAAGTAAAATAAAGGTTTTGAGCTGAATGCTCAAAACACTGAGTAGTGCTGTATTAATGTAATTCTATGAAATGAACCAATAGCAGAAAACACAGCTACAGCTAAACCTGTTAACCTTCATTTCTATTTAATTCTCAGGAGAAAAGGATTTTATTCTGCATTCCTTGTCAACTGACTCAGGTTAAAAAGCTTCTTTATATTCTTGAGTAGGTGCAGCAAATTTAGCTCTTTGCTTTCATATTTGTTGTGATGTACATCTCTTCTGCACTACAATATATCCTTTGTTGTACCAGTTTAAATATCATCCATACATGAAAGACAGTGAAATTCTGTAAGTCTTTTCTGAAAGAAAGCAGTGTTGGAACAAAATGAAAGCAGCATATAAATCCATCCTGCTCCTCTCCAGCATTCTGAAACTTTCTCAAGTTCTGGGAGATGGAAGAGAAATGCAATTAAAACAATCCACTAAGTGCTTTATTTGCCACCTGCCATTCGTTGAATACCTGCTGATAAAAGTGAGTTTTTTTACTTGCAGATTTGTCCTGATAGACTGGAATTATGAAAGTTCACAAGTGCTCCAGGAGCCACATGAGGATAAATATAGATTCAATCAAATCAAATCAAGTTTGGCAATAAAGAGGTAAGCAGTGAATTACTTTCAGCTTGTCCCAAGCTGTTAAAGAGAGCCAGGATAGTTTATGAAGAGAGTTTTGTCAAAAAAATTTAGAAAATCTTGTATTTTTCATTTCTTCTGTTACTCTTAGCTATACAAGTCACAAGCTGTTTTATCCAAAACTTTTAATTTATTCAGAGATGCTTATGGAATGTTAATTTCATTAAACCTTTTTTACTATCACTTTTTATGCTGTTATATACCTGTGATGTAAGTGTGCATGTCCTATTCCCATCCTTATGCCAACATACTCACTACCCAATTTCAGTGAAGTTGTGTGTCTGCATTAGTGGCTTAAGTTAGATCATCCCTGCACTTCTGAATTGAATGCCCCAGCTGTTCTTTGCCTTGCTGTGAGTCTCATAATGGAGGAGGCAATCCTTCTGAACAAAACTGACTCAAAGATGAAGGTGCATGAGAGCTCTCACTTCATGGGACTGGACAAGAGCTAGCCTGAGGTAACCAATCTCCCTACAACCCACTCTTTTACATCCCACACGTTTGTAGTGTGGTCATCAGGTACTCAAGACAACTCTTTTGCCTCACGTATTTACTCTTGCTGAGTTTCACTAATGGTGTAAGTTGATACATGTTTGTGAAATGAAGGGCAAAACTTGTAATACACAGCACTGAAAACGCTGAAAAACAAGCTCCTCACTAGATATCAATAAAGAGAGTGAGAAGGGGGAAAAGAATCTCCTTATGAAGAATCAGTTGGTACAGTAGTAAGGTGATACATATGTGCAAACCCAAGGTAGGTGGCAGAGCAAGATTTGAACACTAAGACCAATTGTAATTGCTAGCACCAGCAACTAAATATTACATTAACATTTT
>NW_008690101.1:0-8089 GCF_000695815.1 Acanthisitta chloris | reverse complement strand
CTGCTGTTTGCCTTTTAATGTAATTATAGAGAAAAATTATATGTCCTCACAATGTTGAGTATTTTTCTTTTAATTAGAGAGCTTTTATAACTAATTCTCACACTACTTACTAAAATGCACCTCATCCAACTGACTAAAGATGTTGGAAGAGCTGTTATCTGCAGCATATCTGTATGTCATAAATCCATATGATCAGATAGGGTAAACCAGAAATGCTCTGTAAATGCTGAAATATGTGTATAATTGACAGTGACTTTATGTTAGAACATGGAATTGATTCAAATTCAGAAGTCAAATACATAAGTTTGAAAACTTAATATAGTTACAGTCTCAAAGCTTAGTTATACCAAGAAAAGGCAATTCAACTGCAGTAGTCAATTTTCATTTGTTTTAGAACTGGGTCCTTGCAGATCTGTGAGAGAAGAGATAAGAATACAGTCATTACCCATACCACAGTTACGGTGCATGAAACAGTAGACTTGTATGTACATATATAAGAACATAGGAAATGCTGTTGGTATACACAGAACTCCATTGTCTTTTGAGGATATTAAACAAAGGCATCATGTGTTGACATAGGCATCAGTCATATTGATTTGGATTTTAAGTTCACCTGAATACTTTCCAAAAAGGCCAAAAATAGTGGCAACAGGTACTTAGCACCATTGACAAACAGGGATAGTTTGGAAAAATGTCAGAATTAAGCAAGTAAAGTTTGTAAACTAATTTGTTTTATGTTAATGTTCTTACTAAGCAATTTACTCGGTTTATAATTTTAGCATTTATAATACCAATAAAAATAGGGCTTTATACTATAACATTGGGCAGAGTTTCATTTTAGTAAATCAGTAACGTGTAGCATTTTCATTTCAGCACGTCATTATAAAATCATTCTTTCAACAGACTGATGGGAGGCAAACCTAAAATGACCCTTTAAGAATTTTAACTGGCATGTGATAAAGACCTAGTTAGGGCTAAAATACATAATTTTGACTGAAATTGAAATATAGTGATTTCTCTAGTTAAATAATTCAGGTCCATGATTGGCTCAGCTTCTAAATCTTCCATAATGGATGCCAAACAAAAACTGAACTAAGGACACCAAATTATTGTTAACCCACATTGTATGATGTTAATTGCTTTCACATGGACCATGCCAAGGTTATCAGTAAAATTTTAAAAAAAGCAAAATAAATCATGCAAAAAGTTTCTTTTAGACTAAAAAGGAATGCCAAACCTATGTAAAAAGATTTTTTTTCCCCTCTAATGAAATGAGCTCTTTACATATAAATTATATTGTAATAACAGAGCTCCCTGGTGGAAAAGAGTTCCTTCTCCTGCTGGCAAAAATTAAGATAATCACAGATGGCTAATGATCAAAAATACTGACTGACAGCTATGAAGTACAAGGCATAGATAATATTCTCAGAGCTACAGTTTATTTATAATCAGAACTGGCTTTAGGCACCCACAAAATCTGCGTTTGTGATGTCCTATTATAAAAGAGATCTTTTAGCCACCACTGCAGTTTCTGTTGCCAGTGTTTTTCCTTAAGACTAAACCACTCTCCATAATAATGTCACCAAAATTCTAGTGTTTCAGTGTACCAGTTATTTGAAACAATCTGTAACTAGCTTAATTTGCTCAAACACATAGACTATTATTTTCAGGTGCATTATACCTAAAATGAATATTTTGAGTTCTTAGAAATCCCGTATTATACTACAGAGTTTACTTACTGCTGAAGTCAGTCAGGGCAAAGAAAGGGTTCTGAAGCTCATTAGTTACTCTTATTTGGATGATGGTGTACAAAGTGTCTGGTTTCTTTGGTAGTTTTCAAAAGCCTCTAAATGTTTGGTCTTGGTCCCATTTATGTTTTAAATACCTCCAAAATATTACCAGTTGGGTATTAGCAATATTTCCTATGAAAAATTATGTGGGAGTGGATAAGTAGAAAGGTTTCTAGTTTGTAGTCCATACCAACATTCAAGTATATATTGAGAAGATGGCACTAAAAGGGCAAAGTTTCTTTGAACTTCACTATTGATTTTTTTGAAATTCAGCAACCAGAAAACTGAGAGAGGGAGAGAGAGAGAGGGGAAGAGATGCTACTTATGGAAAAGCTTCATAAAATTGTACATCTCAATGAACCCCAGTAAAACCAGAAGAAAGATCTTTTCAAAATCTAAAACTGTGGGAAAGCTTACAGTCAGAATTTGCACTTGCCTGGACTCTGCAATTCATCTCCACAAGCACCACAAACCAACCTCATGAATCACAGAGCTCATGGAAATACTTACTTAATAAACCTTAATAAACCCTCTGGTTTTAAATTAAGCATGAGTTTTGGACATCAGCTAATGATTTTTGTGCTGACAGCAGTACCCTTGCTGATATGATGCGTATCCTCAGACTTTAACATAGGTTCACATACTTTACATTCAAATATCTGTTACATGAGCTGGAAGCTCTGGATATAAGGAGCACCATTTATCAATGCAGGTGCTGTTGTGCCAGGACAGTGTAAATTTTACAATGACAGGCATGGAGCCGGAGTAATAATATGAAGTTTTCCCCATGCAGACAGTGAGTGTTATTGTAGCTATGATAAGCTTCATCTTGAACAAAATTATTTCAGCAAATAAGTTGTATCATTTCATCTAAATGTAAGTGCAAATTAATAAGTAATAGACAGTCTGTGACTTACTAGCATTCTAGGCATCACAAATGTGTCAATAATGACTTCTTAGGGTGAAAACTGGTATATAATGTTACATTACACAACTCAGGAGTCAGTCCTAAAAAAAAAGAAAAGTGAAAACAAAAAAAATAATTGTTTTTGATGAAAGAGTTGTTAGGAGCAACCAGCACTTTTAAAGAGCCTGTATTCATTCTATACCTTCTGAAACTCAGTTACAGCTAAGTGAACTATCACAAGTAAACTATTTCACTGAACTGAACAACAATAAACCAAAATGAGTAGAAGTACTAAAAGCATGCCTGAGGCAACAGAAACTTTGGTGTTAATTTCCATCTCTTTCAAGTGCATTTGATGAATGATGTGACAAAAGAATCCTAATTAAAGTCGAAATCCTGAATACTAAATAAATTAGAAGTGCCACTACATTCATCTTCTACAATGATAATACTGCCACTTCTACTCCTTCTCTGTGCCCCTTTGCTTACATCTGTGGCAGTAACTCAGGAAAGGGCACTGCCAGCACAGATGGGGAAATGGATACTCTTCCCCCAAATAGAGAGATTTGGGACAGGCTGCTTTGTTTCCCTTTACTGCCTTCAATTTACACAAAGAAATCCTATCAGGAGCATTCAAAGTATTTTTCAGTATATATTTTTCCTCTCAAATAACTTAAAACTTGACAAGCAGCACTACACTATCTGGTCTTTAGTAGCCCCAGACAACTTGCTGTGTTTATGGACATTAAATTTTTATTTCTTTTATTACTGGAGAATCATTAAGTATATATATACTTGGAGTAATATATAATCCTAATGGGTTGGAAAGCAACACTGAAGGGATGAAATTCTATGGCTTGTGTCACACAAGCCAGGCAAGACAATCATAAATGACCTTAAAATCTATGAATCTTTCAAGGAGCTGCCCCATTCAATAAGCAGTCCAGAACGTGAATTATGACTCCCAAGAGACATCCTTTCCCTGCTCCCCTTTTGTTCCAGGGAGCAACTCTGAAATACTTCAGGAGAAGTTTATATCCCCAGTGTGCCCAAGCGATAGGCTTGTCTTTTTCCATTCTCTTTCCACTCCTTACGGAAAGAGGGCTGTCAGAGGAGGAGGCCTTTCTATTCCCACCACAACTACACTTAAAATCTGCCAATGAAAACAAAAGTGGTGTCTCAGTGTCTCTAAGTCCCATTTGTACTATCTGAGGGCTGTGACAAGAGAAGTCCTAAAAGGCTGTAGTCAACCAAGAACTCAAAGGGAGCCATTTAGTCCAATTTCCCAACTTTGTCAGTGACTAATAGTGGCTGCCTGTTAGAAAAAGTGTAAAAGCATGAAGCACATGTAAAGATATGTCTCCAAATTATTCTCCCAGCTCATAGCCATTTATAGAATGTTCTGATTTAGAGTTCACACCTTTATATTTAATGTCTCATGATGCACATACACAGAACACACATGGTTGTCTGACATAGCTGAACACCTCAACACTGCAATTTTTTAGGTTGCTACCTATAAACACTGAGTGTCTTTAATCTTCTCACAGTGATATCACATTTCTTGGCTCTTCTTAAACAATGTAGTGCTCTTTGTATTTTCTCAATGGCAAAAGAGTCCTTTCATTTGAGGTTTTAAACAAGTTTTCAGATTTGTTATATGAAATTCTTTTTTTTTCCAGAGGAAATGAAAAAGAGAATTATTTTAATGAAAAAGAGAGATGCTTGCTTATATCTCTCTGATATATTTTAAGACCTGATTTTACTCCTAATCTAGCTAGTGACATTCTAATGGGCTACATTTTTTAAAGTACTGAGAGTGGAAATTCAGCTTGTGTACATCTGGTATATATTTTCCAGAATTCTTGTCAGCACGTGAATTTTGTAGCCCTAATTTTATCCTATGAATTTTGGACTGATGTTTTAGAACAGATATTTCTTGATCTTAACTATAGTAATGATCATTTCAGTGATCACAGTGGGTTGTGGGGCTAATTATTCTGTATAGGTAGGTATATATAGATTTAATACATTGCCTAAGTAGGAGAGACATGCTGAGACACATATTGTGTTATATTGTTTATGGAGATAGCTATCTTGCACATGCACAATTGAATACGTGTGGCACCAGCTCTAGAATTTTAATTTTGCATTCAGCTAATAACAGTGAAATATTTTATTTCTAGTTTCGCTCAGGATAAAGAAAATTTTCACCCTGTCTTTTAAAAAGCACCAGAAAACTGATTATCTTAGTAATTCTCTCTCATGCAGACACTCTGTGATACAGGTATGCAATCTAAACTTTCCTGTATTCTTAAGAAACAGTTCCAGATTCTCAGTCAAGTATCAGGCTTCCATTTTTTCCTGTTTTTTTGAATGACTTTGTATTTATGTCTTGTGGAGCTGGTTATGAAAAAAGAAGGTAAGCAAGAGATATTTTTTAAATAGATGGTTGGAACTTGAGAGTTTAGTAATCCACATGCATGCTTTATAACAAAAAGGTGAACTTGAAGCAAGATGGACTTCTCTAAACAAATGCAAGGGATGAAGTTGGAAATGTAACTTACCTTTTTTCATGTGGTGTCACATGGTATACTAAACAGTTTAATGAAGCCACAGGAAGCTTTCCTTTCCTAGAGATAGACTAGATTGCATTTGGTCTTCACCATCACTTTGACTTCATTATCGTTAACCTTGATCCTTTCTGCCACTGTCTGCTGTGATCCCTGGGGACTGAATGCTTAAAGGTTATCGACTTACATACATGTATATGAGTTGTCATCTCTGGATTCTTAATAATTGATTGTCAAAGCACTTTTGCACCACACACCTTGCCTTTTTTTGGCAGAACAAGTGCCCTTTCTTAGCTCAATGTTCAGCTACTCTTCTTTGGGTTATATGAGTGTCAACCAGCATGATAAAGCGTAAAAGTACAAGCTTGTCAGTAATGACCCAGTTGGTAGCACTCAGAACCCTTGGTTAAAAAGTCAGAGAAAGGTTTTCAAGTTCTTGTGCTGTTTTTGGGGGAGTTTTGTGGGGGATTTTTGTGGTTTTTTTTCACTGTTTTTGGTTTGGGTTTCTTTTCCCTGGGACTACTGAAAAATAAATCAGGAAGAATTGTCATGAAGAGAAATCTAGATTTGACTAAGAATTTCAAAGCAAAGTATCCTCTTCAAGAGCTGGAGAAGAAAAAGATATTCTGGATAGTGATTTCAAAAATGCAAATGAACTGAAATAAGTTGTAAGACTGCTACTGGGCCAAAAGAATATAATTTAAAATCTATCTGATCTAAGATTTATGTATCCTATAAATATATATAGGTTGTTGGGTTTTATTTAAGCTTGTTCTTTCAAAATCTTTCATCAGTTTTGAAGGTTAGGAAGTGTTTTTTCAGGCTGGCAGTTTAGCCAAAGACTCAGCTAAAATTATGATTAGGTTTGTTAGTTGCATTAAGGCCGATTTTTTTGGAAAGTTTTTAAACTGTCCTATCTTCAGTGGTTTTACTGACAGATAATTCACTTGAAAAATTGAATTGATGCCAGTAAAGACCAGATTACATAAAGCTAGTGGTCTTGCATATTGGTCAAGCTTAGCAAGCAAGGTTAATTAAACACCATACTTGTTAAATTTGTTGCACACACCGGAAAGGTAACAATAGGTTTCTTTACACAAATGGCTTTTTCCAGAGACATAGAGGAGAATCCTTTTGTTACCAGACTATGTTTTCTGGAGCTATAGTGTGCTATTTTCACTGTAAAATAAATCTGTAATATATTGGACGGAGTAAACTGTTCCTGTTGTATAATGTTTCCCTATCTCTCTAAAGGCTTAGAACACCTTTTATCACAACAGGGGGAAATTTGGGTCTCTTATCAAGTAGTTCAAAAAAGCAATCCATTTAAATAATGTGCCTGGAACTGTAGTCTATGGAGATAATCAGTAGCTTATTAACCTTAATCATAGCAACACATTATCACTATTTGGTTTCATGTTGACTAATTTGCAGAACAATGGGGAAGAGCACACTCAGCACATAAGACTGTTCCTAGTTCTTGGCACTGCATAAATACAGTGACCCTCACTTGAAATGTCAGAGACTTAAGAAAAAGCTGTATCATATGATGAAGGAAGAGAGTTGAAGAAAAGAGGATCATGTAATCAGAGAGTTAGTTAAAAAGTAAACACTTGTTAAACCTCTGGACAAAGTGAGACCATCATCAAACAGATACCTAGAGCACAGAATAAAGGTCAGATACCTTTTATCGTGTTTGTGTAGCTTCAGTTAAACTAACAAGCAGTAGCATGTGCTTAAGGTCATAGTTAAACACACTTGCCTTGATAAATGAGCTGTGTATTTGGTGCTTCCCTTTCAAGAGCATGGCCATATTGGAACTCTGATCTACAAGAAAAAGACATCAGAAAAGGAAGCAATTTACCTGGGGAGAGAAATCAGTCATTTCAGGTGCTAGAAGGATATAATAACACATCAAATAATAAAATAATAAGTCAAAACAACTAAAATGCAGCAAAGAAACCTGAAAAATAAACCAGTTCGCTTCAATTTTGGGGAGTGAAAGTGCAGAACCTTTTTGTTTCCAGATTTGTCAAAATCACAAAAAAATGCTTTGTCTTGAACTATTTCAATATTAAAGGTGCATTTCCTTGTAGCTGCACACTTCTCATGGAAATTTTAGTTCTTGATCCTGATGAACTTACTATTTCATATGACCCACAGATAAACCAACTACTCAGGAAGGAATAGGGCTATAAGCTTTATGAGGGATATAGATGTCATAAGACTCCATCCTCAAAGGAGCAAAGGTAGATAATAAATGACAACTTCTAGATCATGTTATATAACATGGTATATATATCATTCTATGTAACATTTCCATTGAGTTAATTTTAAAAATGAAATTTTAGGGGCATTAAAATAGTTAATTTCTTAGATAATGTAGGGTTACAATACTTTCAGTGGGAAAAAGTGAATATTAGAATCACAGAATCAACCGGGTTGGAAGAGACCTCAGAGATCATCAAAGTCCAACCCTACCCTTGATACTAGACCATGGCACTAAGTGCCACATCCAGTCTCATCTTGAAAACCTTCAGGAATGGTGAATCCACCACCTCCCTGAGCAGCCCATTCCAATGCCTGATTACTCTCCCTGTAAAAAGTCTCTTCCTAATATCCAACCTAAACCTCCCCTGGCAGAGCTTGAGTCTGTGCCCTCTTGTCCTACTGCTGGTTGTCTGAAAGAGACACCAACCCCCACCTGACTACAACCTCCTTTCAGGGAGTTGTAGAAGTTGTAGAAGGTAGGTAGTTGTAGAAGGTGATAAGGTCTCCCCTGACCCGCCTCCTCTCCAGGCTAATCAACCCCAGCTCCC
>NW_008690100.1:0-452 GCF_000695815.1 Acanthisitta chloris | reverse complement strand
GAGACACCAGAACTGTACGCAGTACCCTGGACGGCGTCTCGCAACAGCAGAGGGGGAGAATGACCTCCTTCAACCTGCTGGCCACACTCTTTTTGATGCAGCCCAGGACATGGGTGGTTTTCTTGGCTGCAAGTGCACACTGCGGATCATGTTGAGTTTTTCATCAACCATCACCCCCAAGTCCTTCTCTGCAGGGCTGCTCTCTATCCCTTCTCCACCCGTCAGTGTTTCCTGCCTACTGAGTACTGTCCGAGTCATGTGAAATAAACTCCAAACGCCAACCTAACAATTTAACTCCAAAAGTAATCAGAATGGATACCCCAAAGGTGGCTAAATTCCTGTTCTGTCTCCATATCCTTGTCTTTGAATGGCTTTGCCGCCCCACAGCATGATGCTTGCAATATATAGGAAGGAGTTGCAAGCCGGTTTGAGGAAGTAGAATTAAAAATTAC
>NW_008690099.1:0-775 GCF_000695815.1 Acanthisitta chloris | reverse complement strand
CTCTGATCTCTGCAGAGCGAAGAGAGGGTCCAACCAGACCCTTTGTAATAACACTTCCAACATGCTGAAGTCCTGTGCTCATTTCAGAATCACTTTCTCAATAATCCTCACAAATTACTGCTCTCATCCAGACCTTCTCTTGCCTCTTCAAAGCCTCAAAGCATGTCACTCTCCCTTTGGAAAGAAGTGCACTGCTACTATATAACTGAATTTTGACATTTATAACCAAACTTAATGAGATTTGCAGGCCTAGTGAAAGCTGATCTTAGTGAGAAAATACTTGAGATATCCCCATCTCCTTTTTAGTTTTCCTTTGCAATTCTATTGACTATGCATTATTTTTTTTTAAGTCTGTTGTCTTATTCTCATAGATTTGAATTGCCTCATTTTCCTTTACAGTGAAATAACCATTTTATCTAGTGTCAGCTGAGTTTTGTGTATTCTTGGTCATGCTCTTCAGGCCAACAAACCAAACATAAGAAATTCAGATTTCCTGCTTTGAAAGACAACAATAGCTCCACAGGCAGTAAGATCCCCCATATACACTTTGGTGATGGCAACATTTGTTTCCAGACTGAAATAGTACAAAAGGTCAAGATTTCTCTTTTGAAATCTGGGAGGGTCTGAACTTTTGAATAATTTTTTTTAATGCATTTTGACTAGTCATTCATAAGAAATTTGAAAATGTGAAACTGGGTATATTATAAAATTTTGAAATTTCTTTCCAGCACTCTTTAGATAGGAATATATTTCATCAATATTGCTCTTCTTTCAA
>NW_008690098.1:3718-7348 GCF_000695815.1 Acanthisitta chloris | reverse complement strand
AACCCAGCTGATTCTATGATTCTAACACCATGCTGGTGTTTCCACCTAACCTGCTCATGTGAATAAGAGAATATTTAAGCCATATGCTCAAAAAAACCTTGCCAGTAGGTACTGAATGGCTCTGGTTGTACCTTATGGCTGCACCTGGAAGGAACAGACACACCTGGAGGCAACTAACTCTTGCCAAGGGAGATGGAAAACTCATTTAAGGCATGGTCAGGATCAAAGGTAGCTCTGGGTGGTAGTTTTGCATCCCTGGGAGAGAGACTAGATCCAGGTAGGAGCTTTAAAAGGGTATTAATGGCAAGAGAGAGCTGTTCTAATATTAAAACATTTAGTAGCAGAGCTTCTTGGGTTTTATTTTTTACCTTATTAGCAATTAGAGGACTTGGGTGTAGTCTGCAGCCAGTGGATCTCGTGCTCCTGTGCAGAGGAAGAACTCTGGAACGTGGGTTTATTTGAAGAGCATTGTTAAAACACTGCTGTTATCCCAGAGCCATGCTGCTTTTGGCCTGAAAAACTGACTTTGTGGGAGACAGTTGGCTTTCCTGATGGAATGTGTGTCTGGAAGGTTAAATTGGAGAGAGCAGCTGAATGAGCTCTATGGGGTAGCTAGGGAAGGTGGTGGGTGAATTATGAGACAGATGTGGTAAGGAGAATTCTGGGCTTGGCAGAGACTGTTTGGGCACTGGCTCAGAATGCAGGCACAGGGAGCACTGCAAGAGCAGAGATCTGTGGCCAAAGGAGAGAGGTGTTTAATGAGGGGAGTTACCTGCAATGTCAGAGAATCCCAGAATGGTTTGGGTTGGACCTTAATGCTCATCTCATTCCACTCCTGCCATGGGCAGGGACACCTTCTATCAGCCCAGGTTGCTCCAAGCCCTGTCCAGCCTGGCCTGGAACACTCCCAGGGATGGAACATCCTCTGGGAAATCCATGCCAGTGCCTCACCACCCTCCCAGGAAAGAATTCCTTCCCAATATCCCATCCAGCCCTGCCCTCTGGCAGTGGGAAGCCATTCCCTGTGTTCTGTCCCTCCATGCCTTGTTTCAAGTCCCTTTGCAACTCTCTTGGAGCCCCTTTAGGCACTGGAAGGGGCTCTAAGTTCTCCCTAGAGCCTTCTCCAGGCTGGACCCCCCCAGCCTTTCCTCCTAGGAGAGGTGTTCATCCCTCCCACATGCAGGAGCTCTGGATGAAGGACACAGAGCTGCTGTGTCAGCAGGCAGATCACTCCTCTTGCTCTGTTCATTTCTCCCCTGCCATCCATCCCATGGATGCTCTTCTTCCAGACTCTCCAGTGACTCCCATCACTTTGTCCCTTGGCAGCACAGCATGAGCAGCACATGGAACTGACAAACAGGAGCAGGAGCTTGTATTGATCCCTCTGCAGTGACAGATTGTGCCAGGGGCTAGTGGCAGTGTAAGGGCTGGAAATAAAACCTGGCAAGTTCCCTTCTCATAACCCAAGTGTGGATCCTAGAGGAATCTTAGCTGAATGTGTTGATGTTAAATAAATCTTTGCCAAGCTTTAGAAATGAAAACATGCCCATGCTGAGCTGTAACCAAACCTCAGTTTTGGTTATAAGCGACCAGTCAATTTATTAATTTCAGACTATGGATTCGATATGACTTGCCAAAAATAACTATCAAAGCAGGTCACCATGAGAGACAAGTTTTTCCAGAGGCTGTGCTGATGCTGTTATAGTAATTCTGTGTTGATTGTGCAAATTAATAGACTCACTGCAATTCAGGACTAATTAAGTTGTCTTTTCACTGTGCTCTTAAATACTCTCCTACCTGAGCTGAGTCACAGTTTACAACCTGAGCTTGTGACTGTTAGTTTACAACACACACTTTTAACAGACTCTGCACTTGCTGCACCCGTGGCCTGTGCTCAGCTCAGTTGAGTGGAAAAAGTAATTTAGCTTTGTGTTTGCTGCCTGCCAATGCTGATCTGGTGTGCTGCAGTCAGGCTGACCTCCCCAAAACCCCCAGGTTGTTTACATTTAATCAATAGTTTGGGCTTAACCAGCTGATCTTTGTCTTCTGAGCTAGGTACAAGTTCAATGTGTATTTTCCATCAACTCCCAACAGAACTTGCCATGTAAAGAGCAGAGTTTACATTACAGTGTTCAGTTTTTATTCTGCCAGTGACATCATCCCTAGAAGAAATTCTGACTAAAAACACATTTACAGGTGCAGTTAACAAAGGACACAGAGCAGTTTACCAGAAACACACACCAAACTCCCCAAATCCCATTGCTTTCTGTAACCCTAACACCAACTGGAATAAACACTGCATGAAGCATCCTTAGCTGCAGTGCTCCATAAAAAAAAAAAATTTGGAGCTAACTCTCATGTACCAAATCAGACAATTTTAGGGGTTGGAATGGAGCTTAGAGATCATCTTTTTCCAAACCCCTTGCCCTGGGCAGGGACACCTCCCACCAGAGCAGGTTGCTCAAGGATTTAGCCAACCTGGAATGAACAGTGACAGGGATGGAGCATCCTCTGAGAAATCCATCCCAGTGTCTCAGCACCTCACAGGGAGGAATTCCTTCCCAATATCCCATCCGTCCCTGCCCTCTGGCAGTGGGAAGCCATTCCCTGTGTCCTTTCCCTCCATCCCTTGTCCCAAGTCCCTCTGCAGCTCTCCTGGAGCCCCTTTAGGCACTGGAAGGAGCTCTGAGGTCTCCTTGGAGCGTCTCCTCCCCAGACTGGACACCCCCAGCTCTCCCAGCCTGGCTCCAGGGCAGAGATGCTCCAACCTGCTTGATCTCCCAGCTCCAGCTGGCAGAGCTGGTCCTGCATTGCTCTCAGGTGACCCTGGAGCTTTGCATGGAGAAACTCCTCAGCACAGTGAGCTGAGGCTGTCAGGGCTGACCTTTAGAACCAAACAATTTCTGTGCCTGGCTGAACTCGAGCAGTTTGGTGTGACAGACCCTTGAATGCAGGCAGAGCTCTCAGGGTGCGTCACGAGTGTGTATTTACTCTTCCACTACAGGGAGAAAAGGCTGCTTGAGCCTGGCAGAGCCAAGCCAGCTGTGAATAGGCTGTTTGCAGGCAATTTACTGCGGATAATGCTGCAGCAAAGTGCTCTTGCACTGCTATTCAGTGCCATTCACATGCCTGAAAAAATGTCATCTTATCTTCCTGATTCCTTTTCTCCTTCCCCAATGAATGAGGCACTCTCCACATTGCCCTCAATGAAGGCTTTGTTTTGGTCTTCAACATTCAGCACAAACTTTTTTTTTTTTTTTTTTTTTTTTTTTTTTTTTTTTTTTGATGAGCAGCATGGAGAAATGCTTTGGTAACAGAGAGTTTTCCTCCTCAGGCTGACAGTATTGCTGACTGGGGATGGAGATGAAATGCTGGAAACATTTGTGGGTCAATCCACTAGATTTTTCCTCTCCAGGGTTTGATACATGTGTCCTATCAATAATACATCATAAAAACTATTTATAGTAGTCATTTATAATCTTTATCCATAATCTTCTGATACTCTGTGTAAGTCCTGAGGACTTTTCACTATCTTTTGAGGTTTTTGGGGCTGTTTGTGTTACAGACAAAGTATATTCGACTGCTAAATTCTGTCCTTGGTCATTCAGAGAAACTCAGTGAGCAACACAC
>NW_008690098.1:0-3679 GCF_000695815.1 Acanthisitta chloris | reverse complement strand
CCTAAATGTGTCTCAAAAGCATTTCCTGACAGTAGGATAAGTAATGTGGCTGTTTCCAGTCTATACCGATGTGCTGAGTTTTTCTGTGAGTATGAGCCATAAAGACAGTGATAAGAGGCTTTGGGGTTTTTAACTTTTTGCTGTACCATGGATTCAGTCTGGGGGGAAAAAAAAATTTTAAAAAGAGCCTTTTGGTGGTAAATCATTGAAATGGAAACAGTGCCTGAAACTCACTTATAGAGCCACTAAAGGAAGGGTCACTGTGAGAAGTGCTGCCTAAGTAAGGGCCTGATGCATTGCTATAAAATAACACAACTGTTTTTAGCAGAATCCAAAGATCCTTTCCCATGGAAAAGAGAAGGGAGAACCAGCGTGGCTGGAGGGAGCAGATACATCCTTAGCCCTGGGAGCAGGTGTCAGGATGAGGCCACAGGACCAGGTGGAAAGGTAATGTTTGGGCAGGGTTAGAAGTGGTTCACTAGCAGCAGCTGAGCTGAAATATGGGAGAAACACCTCAAAAGAGGGAGGACAGGGAACAACAGGAGTTTTGACTTGTGGAAACTTCTCCTATTTCTCTGTTATCTCTAGTCTAATTGCAGAAGGAATCATTTCCTCCAAGCCTTACCACTGCCCAGATGTTAGTGCAGATGGCACAATCTCTGCCATAAAAAAACCTTGTAAATACACACCAGGACTGTTTCCAGTTTGGTTTAACTTCCAGTGACACTATAAACCAAATAAAACACTCCTACATGCTGCTTTTTTCTTCCTATACCTTTACCCCTCAGCTGGAATTCAGGGTTCTCCAAAAGCAAAGTGTTTTCACCCCCCATCCCAACCCCTTGCAGCCATTTAACAGTCATTAAGCATCTGCTCTAGCAGAGATTCTAGGAAATATTTTCTCAATTGTATCACAGTAGAACAAAAAGCTTCCTTGAGCTGTAGTGTCTAGGAGAAAGGAGGTTATATATGGCATTAATTTTCTATTCTCTAATGGAAACCATTGTCTGACTTTGCTCCAGCTCTGGTTTTCTAATGGTTGGGAGTAATTTGCCCAGATTAATGCTCTCTGTTCAATTCATTTAATGTGACTTAATTTCATAACACTACAGGCTTTATCAGGAGTCAAAGTAACCCCTGGAAAACCCCAGCAGGCAAAAATGCTTGTCGAGTTTAGCTGTTGAGGCTGGATGATGCTGCTTGGTGAAAAATGAAGGAATTGTTTGGAGGGAAAGGACCATCAGAAAATCACTCAGTCTGTCCCAGTTCTTTGTCTTTCATCAGATGTGTTACTGGGCCATAACTCAGCTTTTACTTCTGTGTTCATCACAATGTGGGGTTTGTGTCTCTGGTGAGACAGGAGCACTGTGGGACTCCCCCAAGCCTGGACTGCAGTGACCCAGCAAAAATTCTCACCTCATTCTTCATTGGGCTGAAGGATAATTTGGGATATTACCTAGTGCAGAGATGCACATAAAGACTCAGATATTCTCATTTCAGCTTCACTTTGAAAGTGTGAGCTACAGGAGATCATAAAAGTTATTGTCTTGGTTGTTTCTTTTTCTTCTCTTCAGGAAATTGCTAAGTTGTTGGAGAAAGTTCTGAGGAAATATATATTCATGAGCAGATAGTGATAGGCCAAGGGGAAATGGATTTAGACTAAAGGAGGAGAGATTTAGATCAGATATTGGGAAGAAATTCTTCCCTGGGAGGTGCTGAGGCACTGGGATGGGTTTCCCAGGGAAGTTGTGGCTGCTCCATCCCTGGGAGTGTTCCAGGTCAGGTTGGACAGGGCTTGGAGCAACCTGGGCTAGGGGAAGGTGTCCCTGCCCATGGCAGGGGGTGGAATAGGATGATCCTGGAGGTCTCTTCCAACCCAACCATTCCATGATTCCTCTGATTCTATACACTGCAGAACCAGACAAGAGAGTGGAAGCACAGCCACATGAGCCTGACACAGGGCTGGGTAATACCTCAGGGGTTTGAGCAAGAAGGTTCATGGTGGTCACTCACTCTCAGGGACCCACAGACAGCATTGAAATAGTAAAAGTCAATCATTTTGAAGGAAAACTTGAGGAATTGGCAGCTGGCATCTCAGGCCAGGAGAGACTCTCCTAGCTCCTGAGATTCCTCTTCCTCCTCCAGTAGCCATGATCTAAATTAAAGTTTATTTGATGACCTTTATGCCAGGGAGCACAGAGCACTCAGAAATGGCCCTTGATGGAGCCTGGGGTGAGTTTTTCCTTGGATAAGGACCATGGCAAGCACGTTCCTCTTTGTGACCAGGATTTCTCTTGCCCACCCACTGAGAATGACCCTGCCAGAAGGTGCTTGGGAAAGGGGAGGATGAGACCACCCAGCAGTGGCTGCA
This sequence comes from Acanthisitta chloris, assembly GCF_000695815.1. Lineage (NCBI taxonomy): Eukaryota > Metazoa > Chordata > Aves > Passeriformes > Acanthisittidae > Acanthisitta > Acanthisitta chloris. Next base: position 1,308 of record NW_008690098.1, on the reverse strand, counting down.
GGCAGCCTTGGGTTAGCCTGGGTGGCCTATTTGATCCTCCCCAGCTTTTCTTCTCCCCTTCTGGCCTGAGGTTCCTTCCCAATATGGACCAGTGCACATGTCTGTGGTCCTGCAGATGCTGTTGGGCCCCTGAGCAGGGAGGGGAGGGAAGAGTGAGAGGAGTTGGACTGGTCTGAGCTGTCTCATCAGGGACAGACATGGAAGAAAGAACATCTGAAGGAATATGAGGTGGATTTCTGTGCAGGAGCAGCTTTTTGGAGAGGGTGTGGAGGCAGTGGGTTTGAGTTTATTCAACCCAGCCTGCTGGTGATGATTTCCTGATGCTCATTATGTCTTAAGAAAAGAAAAAAAGATTGTATTACATGAAGACAAAAATGTTTATGGTATATTTCTGTAGCACCAAAGATGCTGCAAACAAGCAGCACATTAAAGAAACCCCAACCTCAAGTCAAACACAGAGGAAGAGATGCAGAGCCTCAACAGCTGACAGCAAATCCAAAGTGCATTGTCTGATAGAGCCCTGGGATGTCTACCAGAACACACATCTCTGTTAGAAAACACTCTCCTTTTCTGTTTAGTCTATGCCTCATTTAGAACTTATTTAATGTATTTCTTCTCTGCACTAACTTGAGATTTTTTTTATTGCACAAGTTTACACAAAAATCTGGGCAGAAGTGCTGTCAGAGTGAGACAGGCAGTGGGATGGAAGAACTATTTACAGCGTGTGAGAGGACAGCTCAAAAGCCAGCACAGCATCATACACACCTTCTAAGCTTTTCATTTCTTCCTCCTCAAACTTTTTGCCAGCAGCAAAATGTCCAGATCGTAGAATCACAGAATCAACCAGGTTGGAAGATGCTATGTAACGACAAATAGGAGTCTCGTAACGTTGGGACGATGTTAGAACTTGTTGTCTCTTCAAGAATCACAGAATCATAGAATCAACTGGGTTGGAAAAGACCTCAAAGATCATTGAGTCCAACCCTACCATGGTCACTAGACCATGGCACTAAGTGCCACATCCAGTCTCAGCTTGAAAATCTCCAGGGATGGTGAATCCACCACCTCCCTGGGCAGCACATTCCAATGCCTGAGCACTCTCTCCAGAAACTTGAAAACCTCCAGGGATGGTGAATCCACCACCTCCCTGGGCAGCACATTCCAATGCCTGAGCACTCTCTCCAGAAAAAATCTCTTCCTAATAAAGAGAAAGGCTAAAGTCCTTTTGAAGCTTGACTTTTGCTTGGCTCTTCCAAGGTATTCCCAAAGTGTTCCTGGGGCTCACAAGTCCTATGAGGAGAGGCTGAG
>NW_008690097.1:0-5336 GCF_000695815.1 Acanthisitta chloris | reverse complement strand
GGGAACACCACCAGTGACCAGCCCCAATTAAACATTAAACACAACTCTCTGGGCCCAGCCATGCAGCCAGTCTTATACCCACCGAAGAGTCCACCCATCCAGCCATGAACAGCCAGATTTTTTTGGAAGGATGCTATGGGAGACAGTGTCAAATACCTTACTGAAGTCCAGATAGACCACATCACACAGGTCAGGGGCCTCTCCACCAGAAAAGTGAACTGTGTGACACAACCACTATTTAAAGACACCGTTTCTCAAGGAAACAAGGCTGTTCAAGTCTACTAGCAAACATGCTTATACTACAGGTAGTAATACTGAGTCATATCTTTGTCAATAATTGGGGGAAAACAGATATATTTCTTCCAGATTTAGGATGGCACAAAGTAATCTCTTTGAGCCTTGACAACTCTCAAGTCAGCCTTATTAATTTTCAGCAAACCTCAGAACAGAAAGTAAAAATTAAAAACCAGACTGATACAGTTATGAAATAATCATAAGGTGATTCAGCTGCAAAGCAGCCACCTAAATGGCCATAATTACTAGAGCATGAGTGAGCCCCCAAATAATGTAAGTTTAGTTCTTATTACAAAGAACTGACACTGATTTGGTGAATGAACAGGACTGAGCTTTTCACTCTGTGCTAGTGCACTTACCTGGGTGTTCCTGTAGTATGCTCCAAAGATAGGAGCATATCTCCCACAAACCATATCTACATATCCTCACTTGAAGGATTAAATTACAAAGGGAGAGGTAAAAAGCAAGCAGCTTATTTCTCTTTGCTTGACACTCCAGGTGGCTGCATATGTATTCGGAGCAAAACAGAAAAGTTACCTTGAAGTTGTTACCCAAGCTCTTTCAGCTGAACAGTCACTGGAATAGAGTCAACCTCTCAAACTCAAGAGGGAGCAGGACCCCAGAGGTAAGTCAGTCTGCAAGATGTATGGAAAAAAGTTAGCAAGTGCTAAATTAGCTTTTATTTAGATCTTTACTTGCTCATCAATTCAGAATATTTGAGAGCATGCCCTCCCTGGAGTCTGGGACCAGAGTTTACAGTGAGTTCCTTTCGGGATCCATATGCTTTGACTCATTGCTCTGGACCCCGAGGGATGCTCTTGCCCAAACGTACCACTGGGGCTGAGGGGACACACTGTCCCCACCGGCCTCAACCATGCCTCAGCTGAACATTACCAACCAGGGATGGAGCAGAGCAGAATGCATGACACTTCCTCCCCGGGCTTAGTTCACAAGGCACAGATGGATGTCAGGAAAGAAAGGGCGAAGCATCATATATTAAATCATGGCAGCAGAACAGGCCCTGCTGTAGGCCCTACTACAAGGGAGGCAGCGCTGGGCAAAGAAGGCAGGACAGCTGGTAAAGGAGATAACCTTTCTAACTACAAAAGCTAAATCACAGACAGCTTATCTCTCAGAGCCCTCCGACACGTGTAGTGACATCCTACCAGGATAGGCACATCCATCTCATAACCTCTTTTACTGCTATCAGATTCGGCTGACACAGATCTTATACTAATGTAATTATGGCAGCTACACCTGTGCTCTTTTTTAGCAAACAACTGCACCCAGGCTAACAGCCATGGACAGCACTACACAGACAGAGAGGCATCCTGCAATAGGAAAGCTGTTTCTCCTTTTCTTCTGGAGAATGGGGATCAAATATTGTGAATGACTCTGACCAGATACTGACAGGGGTTATGCAAAACAAAAAAAAACTTAAAGAAATTTGTCTTTTATACATAGCTAATACATAGCTTAATAACTCAAAATGCATATAGAGGAGCCCACAGAAATAAATGAAGGCAAATGACTTGCACCTCAGTACTATCTGCAGAGTAGTTCACACTGATGGGGACTATACAGGTACCACAACACAGGTAACCCAACACTTGCATCTATTACCAAGTACATCGACCCAAACAAGCACACTGGGAAGGCAAAACGTAACAGCTGCTGCCACATCAGAACAGCACGAGCACTGCGCACGGGCGATGGCTGCAAAACAGAAACTAGGTAGTCATGCACAAACACGACCTCCCCCACCACCCCTACAACAGTAACAAACCTGGTATTAAACACTGGCCAGCATCCTGCTCTACATTCCTTTCACATCAGGAATAGAAAAGGAGACCACTAGCTGCTCCTCCATATAGCTGAAGAGCTCCTTCAGTTTACAGCACATAATACAAATAGTTGACATGATTCTTGCAGAGGTTTCTGTTGCATTTTCTTTTCTTTTGCTCCTTTTCTCTAGCTCACCCATTTCAGAGCTCACTAGGGACCTCCTGTACTTAGTAAGTCTGGTTTTGATACATTCCTTCCCAAAGACTGAGAAGTCAAATAAAAGCAGTTGTTCCTTGGCAAGTCCCATTACATAAACAAGGAAGCAGAGCCACAGCTCCCTTGACTGGCTTCCAGCTTGACTGGGCTGCCACACACGAACTCTGCAAGTAAAGTTCAAATCCAAACCCTGTCCAGCACCAAGACTGACAATGCAACACTGTCAAATGCCAACAGTAAAAAAAAAATTAGAAAAAAAATATAAAAATCAAGCTGCAGCTTTCTGTCAATACTGAGTTCTGAGACCACAAATCCCAGCATCAACACTCAGTTGTGATGCTCACGCCCCCAACACATTACAAGCTAATTCCCCATGGGCAGACTGTGGGTATCCGCTGACAGCAAGTGAAGTGCCTGGATAACACTGCAATGCCCAAAGCAAGGCCTCTGCCGGATTTTCTATGGCTTCAGTACCTGCATTTCAACCACAGGTGGAAGAACTGTAACTCCTTTGGAGCACGGGCTGCGGATAATCAGCTTCAAACTTAGCACCTACATTTCTTATCCCAATGAAAAGCACAGACAGTGCCATCCCACACCCACTGTGCCAGTCAGAACTCACCAGAGCCACAACAACCTTAGGATGCGAAGAAATCAACCAAACACTGAAATCTTAAAAGTGATCAAGCCTTCTTACAAACATTTGGTGATCCACTGGAGCAAAGAGACTGTGTCCTGTAAACAGATGGTCAACAAATAGCTTGTACAGAGCTTGTCACCTCACTCTGGTCAAGCTCAACAAGGTGACATTTCAAGAGTCTGATAATTTTACCCAAAATGACTAAGTTCCATATATGTGGGAGAGAAGGAAATAAATAAACCAGGCAGCTCAGATGGGGTGAGGAGAGCACACAACTGCATGATTAAGAAGAAATCATAATGCTTGTTTAGAAGGCTAATTAGCTGATTAAGGGCACAGCTACTACTCCAGCCTGGGCACTTTTTAACCTCTGACTGCTTGCCACTCTAACCTTGACTTCTCGCTATATGCAATTCAAGACAGTAACTTCCAAGTCAGTGGAACTGCACAATCTGCCATAAGAGGGGATTCCAAAGCACATCTAATTTTGCTTTCTTGAAGAGTTTTCAAGAAGGACATGCCCAGTCCTGTCAACCTGATGATGAGGCACACGATACTGTTCACAAAAGCCAAAAATAAGCATGGGCATTACTGCTTTATTTCATTCTTAAATAAGTGTTAATATGTACCTGAAAACATGTATAATAAAATAGATGTACAAAACCACACTATTGCACTGTTACACACTCACAGTGCAGGTTACCCTGAACAAGGGTAAGACTCCATTCCAGCACCAGTCCCACGTTCCCACCACTGTCCTCGCACCAGCAAAATCATTTAAGCCCCCACAAAGCTGGGGAGAAAAATAAAAGACCCAGTTTGACTTCAGTTTGATGAGTTCATATGCCCATCTGTACGAACACCCCAGCTGGCACCAGCGACAGGGCAAGAACCTCCCTGAGTTGCAGTCTACATCTATACTTACATGAGCCAAAGTGCCTGTGAAGCTACACACAGAAGGTGGAACTGGTGACTAGAAGCAGATCCCAGAAACTGTCTACTTTCTCATCTCAACGGTGATCTGTGCTCACTTGCTGTTTTTCTATGCAAGAAACACACAAAACCACCACGAGGTGCCTAACGAATAACCAGCGGCTCCTACCAGCATATCCTACTTTTTCCACCCCGGTGGTCATGAGAGATTCCGACAGTATTGACCTTGTATACAGCAACTGCCCCCTCAAGGAGCCAAGGATCACTTCCCCTGCTCTCCCAAAAGTCCTTACTAGGCAGGAAACAAAGACAATGCCATGAAAAGGACACTTCAGCAGCATCTAAGAGGCTCTGACCAGGATGGCATGTTCATCCATACAGCTGAAACAGTTGTGCTGTAAAGCTGGGGAGGGTATGAAACACCCTCTAAGAAAGAAAAAGAAAAATCAGCATTACAATTCAAAACATTGACAAAATGAGTTTGGCACAATTGAAACAACAACCCAATGTCATCTTGCTATACACAGCTCACATTTAAATCTTTATACAATCTACCACTTTCCTCCCAGCTCCAAAACAAACTACTTACCTTAGATCAGTACTAAACTAATCCAGCCAGAAAAAAAGTTTTTCTCAATCTCAACAAGTGACTGTGACATAGAATTAAAGTCCCTAATAGATCTACTTAGGGTTACACTGACAACCCTTAATAACCTATATACCTAATCCTAAAACACTTTGAAGCTCCTGACAGAATTTCTGTAGAGGAAACCAAAGCCTTAGTCCAGTGATCCTTAACAAGCATCCTGTGTTTTTCTCCATCAAAAATCTGACCATACACGTGTCAGTACGTGAGCTGCAGGTGACGGTTCACTACAAAGACATGCACAAGACATTACAGCATGGCATTCTGTGAGACAAGCTACCAGCTACGTTTACAAAAACCTACAGATCACAGAAACATTACACAAAGAATGACCCAAGCCCACAAGGTTCCACCACCATTCAGTGCTTCCTTAGCAAAAGCCAACCTTGGAATCCAGCTCTGGTAGCTCTGAATACCAAGCTAAGCCAGGTGAATCTGAAGAGAGGAAAAGCAGATAGAGGAAAAATACAGCAAGACAGGCTGAGATGAGAGAGGCAGCACATACCAAGGCATACTGCTGGAAAGAAAAATGGGGGCTGATTCAGAGCTCTAAAATGGTGGAACATGGAGCCTGGGACCAGCTCAAATTCAGAGCAGCTCAAAAAAGAACAGCAGTCAGTACCACTTAACCTAACCCAACCCCCCCACTTGGAAACCCCAGGAAAGGCTGGTTACAGTCCAAATCTGCAGACCCACGAGCACATCTGCCTCGGGGTCCGCCAGGCACCCTCGGGTGTACCCGCGGGGCAGGCAGCGCTCAGGGCCACCCGCACACCCTGCCCGGCAGGGCGGCAGCACACCGGGGCTCGGGACGGGTCCCCG
>NW_008690096.1:0-302 GCF_000695815.1 Acanthisitta chloris | reverse complement strand
CTTGAAATACCAGATAAGTGCTTTCTGACAAATTGGAGGCTTATGGACTCTACATCAGACAGGACAGGTGTTGGGATTAGTGCTGGTGAATACCATTCTGATAGTTTGTGGCATATTTCTGCTGTTTGACTTCAGGTGCAGCTTGTGTTAGGATAGTACTCTTTATATTCTCAGTGTGAAGAAAGGATCGAGGCTCTTACTTCATGAATGTTGATGTAAACATGGAGTTTAAGATCTTAAAACTTAAGGTTTGTGTGAATGAAAACCCCTCATTTCCCATCTTGCTTCTTGCAGAGCAATGT